>NW_026683668.1:0-25030 GCF_030247195.1 Topomyia yanbarensis | reverse complement strand
TCGGTGGATCAATTTTACCTAGGCCAGGATCCTTGATCGGGCTATTAACTATTGCTGAAATACCGCTCATTATCGGGACGGAAGCCTTTTCTTCTCTTCAACCTTCGGCGGTGCTTCCGCGGTGTCTATCGTATAAAATGAACCGATGGCGTAACTATAGGCGATTCCTCGTCTTCATCAAAATCATCACTCAAGCAGCTCAGAATCAACGATGATTTCGAGCGCTCGAACCTCTTCAGAACAACCTTGGCATTGCTCATAATAGGCGATTTATCCTTTGGCTCAATGAAACTGATTCGTCCGCCTACTTCATCATCATCATCCTTATCTTCACTGTCTGTGGACGTGGGTCGAACCACCGTTTCGTCATGTCATGGATGTTATATTTCTTGTTAAACAACGATAGCTTTAGTGGGTGATATTCCATCAGAGGCGGTTGAGACTCCGGAACAATTCTCGTAATCTGTGGCAAAGGAGCGGAATGAATCCTACTTAATATTGTCGGTTTGCTCGACTCAATCATACCAACTGGAACCGTCGCATTTAATGTTGCCGGCGTCGAGAAAGACATCAACATTTAAACGTGCCGGTCGGGGCGCAACGTGTTCCACTTTCGTAGTGTTCATCAGGCTCGAGCTAAGTGAACTTGAAATATTATTTTTACTACATAATTTCTTCGTCTGCAGCTGCTGATTCGCCGACCCTCGACACGGGGGCGAAGCCGTGTATGTAATTTCCCGAGCTTGCTTCGTACCAGCTTCGCCTGAATCAACCTCCGATAGTTCCTTACATTGTTTCTTAATTCAATCGGCATCCAGTTCTGTCGAAGGCGCAATCACACTATTTTCGCATCAATCTCATCCTCGTGTCTATGTGTTCGGACCATCTTCAGATGAGGTTCCGCCGGAATGAGCAACGATCCCACCCGTAAAATGTTCCACCTTGTATCAGCCTGAAACGCGGACTTCTCTGACGGGGCAATCCGAACCAAAGGGAGCTATCGAAGAATTGTTTCTCCTCCACCACACAGGAAATTGACCCGGCTTCGAGTACCGGCTAGTCATCGATTGACTCCTATTTAACGGCGATTGCGTTTTGTCGTTGTACTTTACCAACCGGTTAACGAATCCTCGGCTCTGAACATCCGTGTAAATCCTGCAAAATTAAACTTGAATTAGAACCTATAAAGGACGTATAAACTTGCAAACTCACTTAGGATCCATCGATCCATGCTGGACCCGGACGCCGTTCAGCTGCTTCTAAAATTTGTCCTGCTATTTTGCAACGGAGAGGTAGGCTTCTTTTCCCAACTCCAACCTGTCGTACCGGACTGCCGTAAAGATTCCCCCGGATACCGCTGCTGTCAAGCTGTGTCGACTCTGCCATCGGACTACTCAGCTTTCTGCTCAAATTTCCACTGCTCAGTTCCCCTCGGGCACCGCCGCTGCCAGCGATCCCTCCACTAGCAAAAGCGAACGACGTGTATCGGCTGCCGTTGTGGTTCATTTCCTGGAAAGAAAAAAAAGTTTTGTAATTGGAGATCCAAGAATCAGAAATGTAAACACACCACACAAACTAACCACGAAATAATTGTGCAACGATTAGATTATTAGTGGTTCAATAGGAGCTCAAGCTCCGGAGTAACACTTGCATTTTTCGACCACTACCAATTGTCCTATAGCTCGGTGCTGGTCGTATCCTTCCGAGTTTTGTACAATTTCCATAATGCAAGGATATAAAAAGACGACGGTTTGTGCTATTCAAGGAAGTCAGATTGCCAGGTGATACAGACTTACTATACTGAAAGTTTTTCTATCCGACAAAGTTTATCGTTACCATTAATTTGAAATATTTGGACGATCGCAAAACTTTGAAACTCGGAAAGCATTTGGACTCGAACGAGTTTGCATGACACTGGTTTCTGGGCAGTCTGGATTAGTGTCCAGGGTGGACTACCATGGAGATCAGGTGTAAACAATTCTACCAAAAAAAGTCCTGAATAAGTGTCTCGAAAATAAATAAATTACCGAATGCCATGATCACGTTCAACATCTGAAAAAAAAAAACGAAGCTGTGAATAAATTTGAATAGATTATACGAATACATAATACGGTGCACTGTTTCGGCTGTTTATCTAAGGGATCAGATTGGATTGACCTAGATTGTCGGGGTCTGATGGGGTGGTGGTCTGAGGGGACTGGTGGAGAGGGATCTGAGGGGGTTTAACGAGTTGAGGTTAGGACATGGCGGTGCGATATGTGGGGGAGTAACCCTTCGCCACACACTCCAGTTAAAACTCAGAGTACATTTTTCTCGAGAGTTGCCTACTGGAGCAGTAGAGTTAGGGTCTCGACAGGACTCCCAACAAAACAACTGAAAACGAGACGGGAAATATTACCCACTAAACTGCTTAAGGCCAATTGCAGTGGGCCGTGATTCTGAATGTGATATTCATTTTACGGTTCAGATATGTGCGGGCTATTAACTATTGCTGAAATACCGCTCATTATCGGGACGGAAGCCTTTTCTTCTCTTCAACCTTCGGCGGTGCTTCCGCGGTGTCTATCGTATAAAATGAACCGATGGCGTAACTATAGGCGATTCCTCGTCTTCATCAAAATCATCACTCAAGCAGCTCAGAATCAACGATGATTTCGAGCGCTCGAACCTCTTCAGAACAACCTTGGCATTGCTCATAATAGGCGATTTATCCTTTGGCTCAATGAAACTGATTCGTCCGCCTACTTCATCATCATCATCCTTATCTTCACTGTCTGTGGACGTGGGTCGAACCACCGTTTCGTCATGTCATGGATGTTATATTTCTTGTTAAACAACGATAGCTTTAGTGGGTGATATTCCATCAGAGGCGGTTGAGACTCCGGAACAATTCTCGTAATCTGTGGCAAAGGAGCGGAATGAATCCTACTTAATATTGTCGGTTTGCTCGACTCAATCATACCAACTGGAACCGTCGCATTTAATGTTGCCGGCGTCGAGAAAGACATCAACATTTAAACGTGCCGGTCGGGGCGCAACGTGTTCCACTTTCGTAGTGTTCATCAGGCTCGAGCTAAGTGAACTTGAAATATTATTTTTACTACATAATTTCTTCGTCTGCAGCTGCTGATTCGCCGACCCTCGACACGGGGGCGAAGCCGTGTATGTAATTTCCCGAGCTTGCTTCGTACCAGCTTCGCCTGAATCAACCTCCGATAGTTCCTTACATTGTTTCTTAATCCAATCGGCATCCAGTTCTGTCGAAGGCGCAATCACACTATTTTCGCATCAATCTCATCCTCGTGTCTATGTGTTCGGACCATCTTCAGATGAGGTTCCGCCGGAATGAGCAACGATCCCACCCGTAAAATGTTCCACCTTGTATCAGCCTGAAACGCGGACTTCTCTGACGGGGCAATCCGAACCAAAGGGAGCTATCGAAGAATTGTTTCTCCTCCACCACACAGGAAATTGACCCGGCTTCGAGTACCGGCTAGTCATCGATTGACTCCTATTTAACGGCGATTGCGTTTTGTCGTTGTACTTTACCAACCGGTTAACGAATCCTCGGCTCTGAACATCCGTGTAAATCCTGCAAAATTAAACTTGAATTAGAACCTATAAAGGACGTATAAACTTGCAAACTCACTTAGGATCCATCGATCCATGCTGGACCCCGACGCCGTTCAGCTGCTTCTAAAATTTGTCCTGCTATTTTGCAACGGAGAGGTAGGCTTCTTTTCCCAACTCCAACCTGTCGTACCGGACTGCCGTAAAGATTCCCCCGGATACCGCTGCTGTCAAGCTGTGTCGACTCTGCCATCGGACTACTCAGCTTTCTGCTCAAATTTCCACTGCTCAGTTCCCCTCGGGCACCGCCGCTGCCAGCGATCCCTCCACTAGCAAAAGCGAACGACGTGTATCGGCTGCCGTTGTGGTTCATTTCCTGGAAAGAAAAAAAAGTTTTGTAATTGGAGATCCAAGAATCAGAAATGTAAACACACCACACAAACTAACCACGAAATAATTGTGCAACGATTAGATTATTAGTGGTTCAATAGGAGCTCAAGCTCCGGAGTAACACTTGCATTTTTCGACCACTACCAATTGTCCTATAGCTCGGTGCTGGTCGTATCCTTCCGAGTTTTGTACAATTTCCATAATGCAAGGATATAAAAAGACGACGGTTTGTGCTATTCAAGGAAGTCAGATTGCCAGGTGATACAGACTTACTATACTGAAAGTTTTTCTATCCGACAAAGTTTATCGTTACCATTAATTTGAAATATTTAGACGATCGCAAAACTTTGAAACTCGGAAAGCATTTGGACTCGAACGAGTTTGCATGACACTGGTTTCTGGGCAGTCTGGATTAGTGTCCAGGGTGGACTACCATGGAGATCAGGTGTAAACAATTCTACCAAAAAAAGTCCTGAATAAGTGTCACGAAAATAAATAAATTACCGAATGCCATGATCACGTTCAACATCTGAAAAAAAAACGAAGCTGTGAATAAATTTGAATAGATTATACGAATACATAATACGGTGCACTGTTTCGGCTGTTTATCTAAGGGATCAGATTGGATTGACCTAGATTGTCGGGGTCTGATGGGGTGGTGGTCTGAGTGGACTGGTGGAGAGGGATCTGAGGGGGTTTAACGAGTTGAGGTTAGGACATGGCGGTGCGATATGTGGGGAGTAACCCTTCGCCACACACTCCAGTTAAAACTCAGAGTACATTTTTCTCGAGAGTTGCCTACTGGAGCAGTAGAGTTAGGGTCTCGACAGGACTCCCAACAAAACAATTGAAAACGAGACGGGAAATATTACCCACTAAACTGCTTAAGGCCAATTGCAGTGGGCCGTGATTCTGAATGTGATATTCATTTTACGGTTCAGATATGTGCGGGCGTAGGGAGTTCGCGATTGCGTGTATCATATTGAAGGGTTTGTACATTAACGTTTTCGATCGCGTGTGAGTTTCTATGTCGCGTATGCTAACGTGTATGTAACTTCCGGTGTATAAATTATATTTTATGACTGTGTGCCTTTCGCATATTCGCATATGTTCTTGGATGATCGCGAACCGTGAATCAGATACGTAATTTTTGGTGTACGGTTCAGATGCAAGAAGAAAGTGAGTTTTTCCATATCACTAGAATTCACTAGTGTCTACATGGAACGTGTTGTCTAGTGGATATGAACGACCAAAAATAAAAGTCGCAAGGACAGAACATGCTTCGTAAAACCCGCTTCAAATGTATTAGAATGTAAAATTCTGATATGAACTTCAAGCATAAAAATCGAACTGAGGTTTTCCTCTGTAAGAGTCGGATTAAATAACCTTCAGTATAAAAACCGGGAAAATATAACCGATTCTTACAAAGTCGTTTTTAGCCGATTTTTTATCTTGAACGTCGCGATATACGAATACTCCTGCATACGAATTATTTAATTTTAACCGGTTTTTAAACTGGAGGTTCATCCTTGTCGAGTTTTGCGGTCGACAACTTTTTTAGGGTTTCTTATGCTGAAGGATCTCAGTCCGATTCTTACGCTTGAAGTTTATTTCTGATCTTTACATTCTAATAGCGGGTTTAATGAAACATTTTCTGTCCTTGTGAGTTTTATTTTCCGTTGTTCATATGGGCGTTATTTATTGATTGGTCCAACTAAATGTATGAAGTTAAGGGACCCACGTAGACCGAAATTTGAGATTTTTTGAACCGAGCACCCCCTCCCCCTAGTAGACTTAAGTAGACTTTTGCCAACCCCCTCCTCCTCCAAAGGCTAAGTAGACTTTTCGATTCTTTTATTTGTGGAAAATATGAAAATAGCAAGAAGCACATTATAACGTTCAAATAAAAATTTAACCTGAGACGTTCAGATTTATTTCAAGCTTTTCAAATATTAAGAACAAAAACAAACATTGATGAATAAAGCTTTTGACATTGGTTTTTGTGTACTACTGCTCAAATCAATTAGTATCAATTTAAGGAAATATAAAATCAAAATATTTTTCTCCGAAATACAAGACGTTTTAATTTCACTATACTACAAGTTGGACTTATAAGCACACCGTGTAGTATGTAATATAACACAAGTGTGAATTTAAAAGTGCTTTAAAATATTTCTATAGCGAAATACTTCTTTTCTAAGTAAGTCACACAAGAATGTTTCAAAAGATAATATTGCTATAACTAATTCAAGTTTAGCTGAAATGCTACTTTTACCAACAGTGCATGATTGCTAAGCTAGCAAGTACTTTTTGAGCATTAGTGGAGCGTAAAAATTGATAAACTCTAGGTAGCAATTTGAAATTATACTGTCGATGTTAAGTATTATCTAAACTGAAATATTTAACTAAACATGCACGCAAAATTTCAATTTTCGTGAACAAATTTCAATATTTCTAAGATAATGGGATAATCTGAATTGTCTTATTCGATTAAGGGGACGAAACTATCCAAATCTTTCCGAAAATATCTATTTTTCTTATGTAATCAATAGTCATATCACCTAAGTAAGTATTATCGCTAAATATTAAACCTTAACCCCGTATATTTATATAGTAGAATCGGATTGCACGGATTTGCGCCGGGTCAAAGCGTAAAATTTAACGGGTTTTTCAAGATTTTGAAATTAGTGTAAACGATTGCAAAAGAAATTTCAAACTGATTAACTCGAGTGAACGTTTTGTTGTAGAAGTTTAACTACACAGCTTGAGTCACCGAAATTATTAAATTAAAAATTTAAAAAATCAGACCACCTATTGTCAAAAATCGGGCGTTACTTGTTATCATGGTGGTTTTAATGCTTAAATTTGACCATTTTTGAACTTTAACTGGTTCATACATTTAATGGTCCATGCTTGTCTGCTAGTGGTGTTCTGAGATGATAATTCACGACTGCAGGATTTTACAGTCAAAATCTTCTACGGAGAGCAATTGTGGGAGATCGTCTTTAGAACTGTCATTTTGTGTTATTCCTAGAATTTTTTCATGAGATTAATACTATATCTAAATATACGCAAGAAAGATTGTTGCTTTGTCCAATTACGTGGGTTCTGGGTTGAGTGGTTGCCTAAAGAGAAGTTACTTCAATAGTATACTAGCTTCGAAGTGTCTGCATAAATACATCTAGCTGAATCGACTAGTATGTTGAACACAATTCGCTTTAAATGCCATTAGTAATACGAAAATTACAAAAAAAAATCAAAATCTACGCAGATTTTTGCAAATAGACCCCCCGTCTCCACCCTCGTAGACAAACGTAAATTTTTGCTAGACCACCCTATGAGTCTATGTTTATGAACGACCCCTAAGTTGCTAGGACGGAGAATAAAGATTTCCGGGCGAGACCGATTCATGCTCGCGCGAACACGGCCGTTTGTCTGTTCGCGTTTGTAATTTCATAAATACTAACACGTTCATCTTATTACCGGGATATTATCAAGTTTGCGCGATAGCGAACGTAGGTGTGCATAAATTATCGCGAAAGGCGTAAGCGTTCGTATGTTAATGTGTTTGTCGCATGTGCTCGCATGCATAAATTCTTTTTTTTTCGAGAGTTGTCCTACTGGAGCTGTAGAGCTAGATTCTCGGAAGGGCTATCAGACGAGACAGGCAATGACGCCCAATAAAACACTACTTTAGGCCAATTGTAGCGAGCCGTGACTCTGAATGTGATATTCATTGTACGGTTCAGGTATGTCGGGCGTAGGGACTTCGCGATTGCGTGTATCATCGCGAAGGACTCGAGCATTTGTACGCTAACGTGTTCGATCGCGTGTGCGTTTGTATGTCGCGTGTGCTAACGTGTATGTAACTTCGCGTGTATAAAATGTTTTTTAAAACCGTGTGCCTTTCGCACATTAGCGCGTGTTCTTGAATGATCGCGCGCGGACCGTGAATCTAATACTTTATTTTTGGTGTACGGCTCAGATGCTAGAAGAAAGTTAGGTCTTCCATATCACTAGAGTTCCCGGACATGTCACCATGGAACGTGTTGTCTAGTGGATATGAGCGTTATTTTTTTATTGGTCCTACTGAATGTATTGACCTAAGTTATTAGGAAAGAGGGTAATGATTTCCGGACGTGATCGCAACGGACGTTTGTAGGTTCGCGTTTGAAACTTCGTAAGTGCTTAAACGTTCATTTTATTACCGGGGTGTTATGTTATTTGCGTGATCGCGGGCGTAGGTGTGCGTTGTTAATCGCAAAGCAATCAATGTATAAAGGTGAAAATTTTCCAAAATATGACCACAACTGTTTCGATTTGTAGTATTAGGTCATTAACAGCCATTCAAAGTCTCTTTGGCCACATTGGTCACCATCATCGGTTCTGGAAGCCCCGGCGGAAGTATCTAAATTCAGAATAACAGAGATGGCTAGACCGAATCAATCAAACTTAGTCTCAAATGAAAGGTGTGGCGCCCCCGTAAATGGCTATTTAATTTCATCACGATCCGACTTCCGGTTCCGGAGTTACAGGTTGTGGCGTACGATCGCATAGCAAATTCCGATTCATATCGATACTCCGATGAAAGCAAAAAAGGTAAAAATTTCGCTATAATGTCTTTCAAACAACTTAAATTTGCAGTTCTAGGTCACCGACGGCCAACCAAACTTTCGTTGACTACATTGACCACCATAGACGGTTAAGTGCCAGGGAAAAGCGGCCATCTTTGAAAATTAACGAACTCACATCAGTTTCCCAGAAATGGTTGGGCCGATTTTGACAAACTTAGTTCCAAATGATAGCTATAATATTCCCCTATAATACCCACATATGTCTATAAAATTTCATATGGATCGCTTATATGGGTCGAGAAATATATTTCCATCGAATTATTGTCTATATTATAGAGTCAATAATTCGATGGAAATATTAGAATAACAAGTTGAAATTTACCCGGAATAATTCATAATCTCATGCACCTCTGGGGGTGAATTCACTCCGACGGTTGAAAAACACTGTGCTAAAACGTTCACTTAGTCACCGGGGTGTTATCCTGTTTGCAAGATCGCGGGCACAGGTGTGCGTGAATAATCACGAAGGACTCGAGCGTGTGCTATGTAACTTCGCGTGTATACATTATTTTTTATAAACGTGTGGCCACTCGCATTTTCGTGTGTTCTGGAATGATCGCGTGCGGACCGTGGATATGATACTTAATTTTTAGTGTATGGTTCACATGCTAGAAGAGAGTGAGTTCTCCCATTTCACTAGAGTTCCTGGTCATGTCGCCATGGGACGTATTGTCCAGTGAATATGAGCCACATATTTTTATTGGTCTAACTGAAGGCATGAGTCTAGGCTGCTAGGATGGAGAATAGACTTCCGGACATGATAATACATGATCGTGCGAGCGGTGGGTTAATGCATGAGACAGCGATTGTAGATTTATAGGTGATAAAACGTTCACTTAATTACTGGGATGTTTTAATGTTGACGAGATTTTATCAGGCTATGCTGACCGGAAATGGATAATTCACGTGCGTCGGTAAATTAATCGTACTTTAATATATCCAATCCGATCTTCCCAAATGAATCGAATCGAATGCATGAACACTGGTAAAAAGTGACCAGCGAATCCTAGATATGATTACCCACTATTCTATCATATATGTCAGATCCGCATCCATTCCCTGACCCAGCTGTCACAAATACTCAGACGATACACAGATAGGCATACGACTATTGTACACTAGCACTAAAAACTACAATTATTGCAAAAGAACCACTAATAGGCTTCTAGTTTTGCATTCATTTTATGAGCATTTGGACGATAACGAAGTCGACTGACAAATTGGTACACTATGACCCCACTGTGTCCACCAACACTGCATTAAACTGTGAAACAATGTTTGCAAACACGGCTCACAACAAAACCCAATCCACTTCGATCCGCCAGTCGGCCACGCTAGCACGTACAGGCTTGTGGTTGACCGTTAGTTAGGGCTGGTGCACAAATATACTTGATGATGTTTGCAATACCGTCAAACCCGTCAATCTAGGGGAGGGTGTTAAACCAAGAGTACCCATTCAGGTAAAAAATTGACTGAATCAGGTTGATAATTTCCGGAGTGATGACAAAAACCTTTCTATATGACAGGCAAATATGTGCCAAATCAATCAAGTCCGAAACATTCTGAAAGTCCAAATTCCAAAATTTTGACATCCTAATATTCTAGAATTCTAATATTGTACTATTC
Organism: Topomyia yanbarensis; assembly: GCF_030247195.1. Classification (NCBI taxonomy): domain Eukaryota; kingdom Metazoa; phylum Arthropoda; class Insecta; order Diptera; family Culicidae; genus Topomyia; species Topomyia yanbarensis. The sequence goes on along the minus strand of NW_026683668.1, from coordinate 14,810 downwards.
TTACACAGACCCGTTTTTATCAGCCCCTTGGTGAAATTTAGACTGGCAAAACGGGGACATTGATATATTTTTCCGATCTGCATGTTACACATCCTTGCTCTCACTTGAGTACTATTGCTCTAAAGTTCTAAAGTTATAACATTCTAAAATTCTGAAATTCTAAAATTCTAAAATTCCAAAATTCCAAAATTCCAAAATTCTAAAATTCTAAAATTCTAAAATTCTAAAATTCTAAAATTCTAAAATTCTAAAATTCTAAAATTCTAAAATTCTAAAATTCTAAAATTCTAAAATTCTAAAATTCTAAAATTCTAATATTCTAAAATTCTAAAATTCTAAAATTCTAAAATTCTAAAATTCTAAAATTCTAAAATTCTAAAATTCTAAAATTCTAAAATTCTAAAATTCTAAAATTCTAAAATTCTAAAATTCTAAAATTCTAAAATTCTAAAATTCTAAAATTCTAAAATTCTAAAATTCTAAAATTCTAAAATTCTAAAATTCTAAAATTCTAAAATTCTAAAATTCTAAAATTCTAAAATTCTAAAATTCTAAAATTCTAAAATTCTAAAATTCTAAAATTCTAAAATTCTAAAATTCTAAAATTCTAATATTCTAATATTCTAATATTCTAATATTCTAAAATTCTAAAATTCTAAAATTCTAAAATTCTAAAATTCTAAAATTCTAAAATTCTAAAATTCTAAAATTCTAAAATTCTAAAATTCTAAAATTCTAAAATTCTAAAATTCTAAAATTCTAAAATTCTAAAATTCTAAAATTCTAAAATTCTAAAATTCTAAAATTCTAAAATTCTAAAATTCTAAAATTCTAAAATTCTAAAATTCTAAAATTCTAAAATTCTAAAATTCTAAAATTCTAAAATTCTAAAATTCTAAAATTCTAAAATTCTAAAATTCTAAAATTCTAAAATTCTAAAATTCTAAAATTCTAAAATTCTAAAATTCTAAAATTCTAAAATTCTAAAATTCTAAAATTCTAAAATTCTAAAATTCTAAAATTCTAAAATTCTAAAATTCTAAAATTCTAAAATTCTAAAATTCTAAAATTCTAAAATTCTAAAATTCTAAAATTCTAAAATTCTAAAATTCTAAAATTCTAAAATTCTAAAATTCTAAAATTCTAAAATTCTAAAATTCTAAAATTCTAAAATTCTAAAATTCTAAAATTCTAAAATTCTAAAATTCTAAAATTCTAAAATTCTAAAATTCTAAAATTCTAAAATTCTAAAATTCTAAAATTCTAAAATTCTAAAATTCTAAAATTCTAAAATTCTAAAATTCTAAAATTCTAAAATTCTAAAATTCTAAAATTCTAAAATTCTAAAATTCTAAAATTCTAAAATTCTAAAATTCTAAAATTCTAAAATTCTAAAATTCTAAAATTCTAAAATTCTAAAATTCTAAAATTCTAAAATTCTAAAATTCTAAAATTCTAAAATTCTAAAATTCTAAAATTCTAAAATTCTAAAATTCTAAAATTCTAAAATTCTAAAATTCTAAAATTCTAAAATTCTAAAATTCTAAAATTCTAAAATTCTAAAATTCTAAAATTCTAAAATTCTAAAATTCTAAAATTCTAAAATTCTAAAATTCTAAAATTCTAAAATTCTAAAATTCTAAAATTCTAAAATTCTAAAATTCTAAAATTCTAAAATTCTAAAATTCTAAAATTCTAAAATTCTAAAATTCTAAAATTCTAAAATTCTAAAATTCTAAAATTCTAAAATTCTAAAATTCTAAAATTCTAAAATTCTAAAATTCTAAAATTCTAAAATTCTAAAATTCTAAAATTCTAAAATTCTAAAATTCTAAAATTCTAAAATTCTAAAATTCTAAAATTCTAAAATTCTAAAATTCTAAAATTCTAAAATTCTAAAATTCTAAAATTCTAAAATTCTAAAATTCTAAAATTCTAAAATTCTAAAATTCTAAAATTCTAAAATTCTAAAATTCTAAAATTCTAAAATTCTAAAATTCTAAAATTCTAAAATTCTAAAATTCTAAAATTCTAAAATTCTAAAATTCTAAAATTCTAAAATTCTAAAATTCTAAAATTCTAAAATTCTAAAATTCTAAAATTCTAAAATTCTAAAATTCTAAAATTCTAAAATTCTAAAATTCTAAAATTCTAAAATTCTAAAATTCTAAAATTCTAAAATTCTAAAATTCTAAAATTCTAAAATTCTAAAATTCTAAAATTCTAAAATTCTAAAATTCTAAAATTCTAAAATTCTAAAATTCTAAAATTCTAAAATTCTAAAATTCTAAAATTCTAAAATTCTAAAATTCTAAAATTCTAAAATTCTAAAATTCTAAAATTCTAAAATTCTAAAATTCTAAAATTCTAAAATTCTAAAATTCTAAAATTCTAAAATTCTAAAATTCTAAAATTCTGAAATTCTAAAATTCTAAAATTCTAAAATTCTAAAATTCTAAAATTCTAAAATTCTAAAATTCTAAAATTCTAAAATTCTAAAATTCTAAAATTCAAAAATTCTAAAATTCTAAAATTCTAAAATTCTAAAATTCTAAAATTCTAAAATTCTAAAATTCTAAAATTCTAAAATTCTAAAATTCTAAAATTCTAAAATTCTAAAATTCTAAAATTCTAAAATTCTAAAATTCTAAAATTCTAAAATTCTAAAATTCTAAAATTCTAAAATTCTAAAATTCTAAAATTCTAAAATTCTAAAATTCTAAAATTCTAAAATTCTAAAATTCTAGAATTCTAAAATTCTAAAATTCTAAAATTCTAAAATTCTAAAATTCTAAAATTCTAAAATTCTAAAATTCTAAAATTCTAAAATTCTAAAATTCTAAAATTCTAAAATTCTAAAATTCTAAAATTCTAAAATTCTAAAATTCTAAAATTCTAAAATTCTAAAATTCTAAAATTCTAAAATTCTAAAATTCTAAAATTCTGAATTTTCTAAAATTCTAAAATTCTGAATTTTCTGAAATTCTGAATTTTCTAAAATTCTGAATTTTCTAAAATTCTAAAATTCTAAAATTCTAAAATTCTGAATTTTCTAAAATTCTAAAATTCTGAATTTTCTAAAATTCTAAAATTCTAAAATTCTAAAATTCTAAAATTCTAAAATTCTAAAATTCTAAAATTCTAAAATTCTAAAATTCTAAAATTCTAAAATTCTAAAATTTTAAAATTCTAAAATTCTAAAATTCTAAAATTCTAAAATTCTAAAATTCTAAAATTCTAAAATTCTAAAATTCTAAAATTCTAAAATTCTAAAATTCTAAAATTCTAAAATTCTAAAATTCTAAAATTCTAAAATTCTAAAATTCTAAAATTCTAAAATTCTAAAATTCTAAAATTCTAAAATTCTAAAATTCTAAAATTCTAAAATTCTAAAATTCTAAAATTCTAAAATTCTAAAATTCTAAAATTCTAAAATTCTAAAATTCTAAAATTCTAAAATTCTAAAATTCTAAAATTCTAAAATTCTAAAATTCTAAAATTCTAAAATTCTAAAATTCTAAAATTCTAAAATTCTAAAATTCTAAAATTCTAAAATTCTAAAATTCTAAAATTCTAAAATTCTAAAATTCTAAAATTCTAAAATTCTAAAATTCTAAAATTCTAAAATTCTAAAATTCTAAAATTCTAAAATTCTAAAATTCTAAAATTCTAAAATTCTAAAATTCTAAAATTCTAAAATTCTAAAATTCTAAATTCTAAAATTCTAAAATTCTAAAATTCTAAAATTCTAAAATTCTAAAATTCTAAAATTCTAAAATTCTAAAATTCTAAAATTCTAAAATTCTAAAATTCTAAAATTCTAAAATTCTAAAATTCTAAAATTCTAAAATTCTAAAATTCTAAAATTCTAAAATTCTAAAATTCTAAAATTCTAAAATTCTAAAATTCTAAAATTCTAAAATTCTAAAATTCTAAAATTCTAAAATTCTAAAATTCTAAAATTCTAAAATTCTAAAATTCTAAAATTCTAAAATTCTAAAATTCTAAAATTCTAAAATTCTAAAATTCTAAAATTCTAAAATTCTAAAATTCTAAAATTCTAAAATTCTAAAATTCTAAAATTCTAAAATTCTAAAATTCTAAAATTCTAAAATTCTAAAATTCTAAAATTCTAAAATTCTAAAATTCTAAAATTCTAAAATTCTAAAATTCTAAAATTCTAAAATTCTAAAATTCTAAAATTCTAAAATTCTAAAATTCTAAATTCTAAAATTCTAAAATTCTAAAATTCTAAAATTCTAAAATTCTAAAATTCTAAAATTCTAAAATTCTAAAATTCTAAAATTCTAAAATTCTAAAATTCTAAAATTCTAAAATTCTAAAATTCTAAAATTCTAAATTCTAAAATTCTAAAATTCTAAAATTCTAAAATTCTAAAATTCTAAAATTCTAAAATTCTAAAATTCTAAAATTCTAAAATTCTAAAATTCTAAAATTCTAAAATTCTAAAATTCTAAAATTCTAAAATTCTAAAATTCTAAAATTCTAAAATTCTAAAATTCTAAAATTCTAAAATTCTAAAATTCTAAAATTCTAAAATTCTAAAATTCTAAATTCTAAATTCTAAAATTCTAAAATTCTAAAATTCTAAAATTCTAAAATTCTAAAATTCTAAAATTCTAAAATTCTAAAATTCTAAAATTCTAAAATTCTAAAATTCTAAAATTCTAAAATTCTAAAATTCTAAAATTCTAAAATTCTAAAATTCTAAAATTCTAAAATTCTAAAATTCTAAAATTCTAAAATTCTAAAATTCTAAAATTCTAAAATTCTAAAAATTCTAAAATTCTAAAATTCTAAAATTCTAAAATTCTAAAATTCTAAAATTCTAAAATTCTAAAATTCTAAAATTCTAAAATTCTAAAATTCTAAAATTCTAAAATTCTAAAATTCTAAAATTCTAAAATTCTAAAATTCTAAAATTCTAAAATTCTAAAATTCTAAAATTCTAAAATTCTAAAATTCTAAAATTCTAAAATTCTAAAATTCTAAAATTCTAAAATTCTAAAATTCTAAAATTCTAAAATTCTAAAATTCTAAAATTCTAAAATTCTAAAATTCTAAAATTCTAAAATTCTAAAATTCTAAAATTCTAAAATTCTAAAATTCTAAAATTCTAAAATTCTAAAATTCTAAAATTCTAAAATTCTAAAATTCTAAAATTCTAAAATTCTAAAATTCTAAAATTCTAAAATTCTAAAATTCTAAAATTCTAAAATTCTAAAATTCTAAAATTCTAAAATTCTAAAATTCTAAAATTCTAAAATTCTAAAATTCTAAAATTCTAAAATTCTAAAATTCTAAAATTCTAAAATTCTAAAATTCTAAAATTCTAAAATTCTAAAATTCTAAAATTCTAAAATTCTAAAATTCTAAAATTCTAAAATTCTAAAATTCTAAAATTCTAAAATTCTAAAATTCTAAAATTCTAAAATTCTAAAATTCTAAAATTCTAAAATTCTAAAATTCTAAAATTCTAAAATTCTAAAATTCTAAAATTCTAAAATTCTAAAATTCTAAAATTCTAAAATTCTAAAATTCTAAAATTCTAAAATTCTAAAATTCTAAAATTCTAAAATTCTAAAATTCTAAAATTCTAAAATTCTAAAATTCTAAAATTCTAAAATTCTAAAATTCTAAAATTCTAAATTCTAAAATTCTAAAATTCTAAAATTCTAAAATTCTAAAATTCTAAAATTCTAAAATTCTAAAATTCTAAAATTCTAAAATTCTAAAATTCTAAAATTCTAAAATTCTAAAATTCTAAAATTCTAAAATTCTAAAATTCTAAAATTCTAAAATTCTAAAATTCTAAAATTCTAAAATTCTAAAATTCTAAAATTCTAAAATTCTAAAATTCTAAAATTCTAAAATTCTAAATTCTAAAATTCTAAAATTCTAAAATTCTAAAATTCTAAAATTCTAAAATTCTAAAATTCTAAATTCTAAAATTCTAAAATTCTAAAATTCTAAAATTCTAAAATTCTAAAATTCTAAAATTCTAAAATTCTAAAATTCTAAAATTCTAAAATTCTAAAATTCTAAAATTCTAAAATTCTAAAATTCTAAAATTCTAAAATTCTAAAATTCTAAAATTCTAAAATTCTAAAATTCTAAAATTCTAAAATTCTAAAATTCTAAAATTCTAAAATTCTAAAATTCTAAAATTCTAAAATTCTAAAATTCTAAAATTCTAAAATTCTAAAATTCTAAAATTCTAAAATTCTAAAATTCTAAAATTCTAAAATTCTAAAATTCTAAAATTCTAAAATTCTAAAATTCTAAAATTCTAAAATTCTAAAATTCTAAAATTCTAAAATTCTAAAATTCTAAAATTCTAAAATTCTAAAATTCTAAAATTCTAAAATTCTAAAATTCTAAAATTCTAAAATTCTAAAATTCTAAAATTCTAAAATTCTAAAATTCTAAAATTCTAAAATTCTAAAATTCTAAAATTCTAAAATTCTAAAATTCTAAAATTCTAAAATTCTAAAATTCTAAAATTCTAAAATTCTAAAATTCTAAATTCTAAAATTCTAAAATTCTAAAATTCTAAAATTCTAAAATTCTAAAATTCTAAAATTCTAAAATTCTAAAATTCTAAAATTCTAAAATTCTAAAATTCTAAAATTCTAAAATTCTAAAATTCTAAAATTCTAAAATTCTAAAATTCTAAAATTCTAAAATTCTAAAATTCTAAAATTCTAAAATTCTAAAATTCTAAAATTCTAAAATTCTAAAATTCTAAAATTCTAAATTCTAAAATTCTAAAATTCTAAAATTCTAAAATTCTAAAATTCTAAAATTCTAAAATTCTAAAATTCTAAAATTCTAAAATTCTAAAATTCTAAAATTCTAAAATTCTAAAATTCTAAAATTCTAAAATTCTAAAATTCTAAAATTCTAAAATTCTAAAATTCTAAAATTCTAAAATTCTAAAATTCTAAAATTCTAAAATTCTAAAATTCTAAAATTCTAAAATTCTAAAATTCTAAATTCTAAAATTCTAAAATTCTAAAATTCTAAAATTCTAAAATTCTAAAATTCTAAAATTCTAAAATTCTAAAATTCTAAAATTCTAAAATTCTAAAATTCTAAAATTCTAAAATTCTAAAATTCTAAAATTCTAAAATTCTAAAATTCTAAAATTCTAAAATTCTAAAATTCTAAAATTCTAAAATTCTAAAATTCTAAAATTCTAAAATTCTAAAATTCTAAATTCTAAAATTCTAAAATTCTAAAATTCTAAAATTCTAAAATTCTAAAATTCTAAAATTCTAAAATTCTAAAATTCTAAAATTCTAAAATTCTAAAATTCTAAAATTCTAAAATTCTAAAATTCTAAAATTCTAAAATTCTAAAATTCTAAAATTCTAAAATTCTAAAATTCTAAAATTCTAAAATTCTAAAATTCTAAAATTCTAAAATTCTAAAATTCTAAAATTCTAAAATTCTAAAATTCTAAAATTCTAAAATTCTAAAATTCTAAAATTCTAAAATTCTAAAATTCTAAAATTCTAAAATTCTAAAATTCTAAAATTCTAAAATTCTAAAATTCTAAAATTCTAAAATTCTAAAATTCTAAAATTCTAAAATTCTAAAATTCTAAAATTCTAAAATTCTAAAATTCTAAAATTCTAAAATTCTAAAATTCTAAAATTCTAAAATTCTAAAATTCTAAAATTCTAAAATTCTAAAATTCTAAAATTCTAAAATTCTAAAATTCTAAAATTCTAAAATTCTAAAATTCTAAAATTCTAAAATTCTAAAATTCTAAAATTCTAAAATTCTAAAATTCTAAAATTCTAAAATTCTAAAATTCTAAAATTCTAAAATTCTAAAATTCTAAAATTCTAAAATTCTAAAATTCTAAAATTCTAAAATTCTAAAATTCTAAAATTCTAAAATTCTAAATTCTAAAATTCTAAAATTCTAAAATTCTAAAATTCTAAAATTCTAAAATTCTAAAATTCTAAAATTCTAAAATTCTAAAATTCTAAAATTCTAAAATTCTAAAATTCTAAAATTCTAAAATTCTAAAATTCTAAAATTCTAAAATTCTAAAATTCTAAAATTCTAAAATTCTAAAATTCTAAAATTCTAAAATTCTAAAATTCTAAAATTCTAAAATTCTAAAATTCTAAAATTCTAAAATTCTAAAATTCTAAAATTCTAAAATTCTAAAATTCTAAAATTCTAAAATTCTAAAATTCTAAAATTCTAAAATTCTAAAATTCTAAAATTCTAAAATTCTAAAATTCTAAAATTCTAAAATTCTAAAATTCTAAAATTCTAAAATTCTAAAATTCTAAAATTCTAAAATTCTAAAATTCTAAAATTCTAAAATTCTAAAATTCTAAAATTCTAAAATTCTAAAATTCTAAAATTCTAAAATTCTAAAATTCTAAAATTCTAAAATTCTAAAATTCTAAAATTCTAAAATTCTAAAATTCTAAAATTCTAAAATTCTAAAATTCTAAAATTCTAAAATTCTAAAATTCTAAAATTCTAAAATTCTAAAATTCTAAAATTCTAAAATTCTAAAATTCTAAAATTCTAAAATTCTAAAATTCTAAAATTCTAAAATTCTAAAATTCTAAAATTCTAAAATTCTAAAATTCTAAAATTCTAAAATTCTAAAATTCTAAAATTCTAAAATTCTAAAATTCTAAAATTCTAAAATTCTAAAATTCTAAAATTCTAAAATTCTAAAATTCTAAAATTCTAAAATTCTAAAATTCTAAAATTCTAAAATTCTAAAATTCTAAAATTCTAAAATTCTAAAATTCTAAAATTCTAAAATTCTAAAATTCTAAAATTCTAAAATTCTAAAATTCTAAAATTCTAAAATTCTAAAATTCTAAAATTCTAAAATTCTAAAATTCTAAAATTCTAAAATTCTAAAATTCTAAAATTCTAAAATTCTAAAATTCTAAAATTCTAAAATTCTAAAATTCTAAAATTCTAAAATTCTAAAATTCTAAAATTCTAAAATTCTAAAATTCTAAAATTCTAAAATTCTAAAATTCTAAAATTCTAAAATTCTAAAATTCTAAAATTCTAAAATTCTAAAATTCTAAAATTCTAAAATTCTAAAATTCTAAAATTCTAAAATTCTAAAATTCTAAAATTCTAAAATTCTAAAATTCTAAAATTCTAAAATTCTAAAATTCTAAAATTCTAAAATTCTAAAATTCTAAAATTCTAAAATTCTAAAATTCTAAAATTCTAAAATTCTAAAATTCTAAAATTCTAAAATTCTAAAATTCTAAAATTCTAAAATTCTAAAATTCTAAAATTCTAAAATTCTAAAATTCTAAAATTCTAAAATTCTAAAATTCTAAAATTCTAAAATTCTAAAATTCTGAATTTTCTAAAATTCTGAATTTTCTAAAATTCTGAATTTTCTAAAATTCTGAATTTTCTAAAATTCTGAATTTTCTAAAATTCTGAATTTTCTAAAATTCTGAATTTCTAAAATTCTGAATTTTCTAAAATTCTGAATTTTCTAAAATTCTGAATTTTCTAAAATTCTGAATTTCTAAAATTCTAAAATTCTAAAATTCTAAAATTCTAAAATTCTAAAATTCTAAAATTCTAAAATTCTAAAATTCTAAAATTCTAAAATTCTAAAATTCTAAAATTCTAAAATTCTAAAATTCTAAAATTCTAAAATTCTAAAATTCTAAAATTCTAAAATTCTAAAATTCTAAAATTCTAAAATTCTAAAATTCTAAAATTCTAAAATTCTAAAATTCTAAAATTCTAAAATTCTAAAATTCTAAAATTCTAAAATTCTAAAATTCTAAAATTCTAAAATTCTAAAATTCTAAAATTCTAAAATTCTAAAATTCTAAAATTCTAAAATTCTAAAATTCTAAAATTCTAAAATTCTAAAATTCTAAAATTCTAAAATTCTAAAATTCTAAAATTCTAAAATTCTAAAATTCTAAAATTCTAAAATTCTAAAATTCTAAAATTCTAAAATTCTAAAATTCTAAAATTCTAAAATTCTAAAATTCTAAAATTCTAAAATTCTAAAATTCTAAAATTCTAAAATTCTAAAATTCTAAAATTCTAAAATTCTAAAATTCTAAAATTCTAAAATTCTAAAATTCTAAAATTCTAAAATTCTAAAATTCTAAAATTCTAAAATTCTAAAATTCTAAAATTCTAAAATTCTAAAATTCTAAAATTCTAAAATTCTAAAATTCTAAAATTCTAAAATTCTAAAATTCTAAAATTCTAAAATTCTAAAATTCTAAAATTCTAAAATTCTAAAATTCTAAAATTCTAAAATTCTAAAATTCTAAAATTCTAAAATTCTAAAATTCTAAAATTCTAAAATTCTAAAATTCTAAAATTCTAAAATTCTAAAATTCTAAAATTCTAAAATTCTAAAATTCTAAAATTCTAAAATTCTAAAATTCTAAAATTCTAAAATTCTAAAATTCTAAAATTCTAAAATTCTAAAATTCTAAAATTCTAAAATTCTAAAATTCTAAAATTCTAAAATTCTAAAATTCTAAAATTCTAAAATTCTAAAATTCTAAAATTCTAAAATTCTAAAATTCTAAAATTCTAAAATTCTAAAATTCTAAAATTCTAAAATTCTAAAATTCTAAAATTCTAAAATTCTAAAATTCTAAAATTCTAAAATTCTAAAATTCTAAAATTCTAAAATTCTAAAATTCTAAAATTCTAAAATTCTAAAATTCTAAAATTCTAAAATTCTAAAATTCTAAAATTCTAAAATTCTAAAATTCTAAAATTCTAAAATTCTAAAATTCTAAAATTCTAAAATTCTAAAATTCTAAAATTCTAAAATTCTAAAATTCTAAAATTCTAAAATTCTAAAATTCTAAAATTCTAAAATTCTAAAATTCTAAAATTCTAAAATTCTAAAATTCTAAAATTCTAAAATTCTAAAATTCTAAAATTCTAAAATTCTAAAATTCTAAAATTCTAAAATTCTAAAATTCTAAAATTCTAAAATTCTAAAATTCTAAAATTCTAAAATTCTAAAATTCTAAAATTCTAAAATTCTAAAATTCTAAAATTCTAAAATTCTAAAATTCTAAAATTCTAAAATTCTAAAATTCTAAAATTCTAAAATTCTAAAATTCTAAAATTCTAAAATTCTAAAATTCTAAAATTCTAAAATTCTAAAATTCTAAAATTCTAAAATTCTAAAATTCTAAAATTCTAAAATTCTAAAATTCTAAAATTCTAAAATTCTAAAATTCTAAAATTCTAAAATTCTAAAATTCTAAAATTCTAAAATTCTAAAATTCTAAAATTCTAAAATTCTAAAATTCTAAAATTCTAAAATTCTAAAATTCTAAAATTCTAAAATTCTAAAATTCTAAAATTCTAAAATTCTAAAATTCTAAAATTCTAAAATTCTAAAATTCTAAAATTCTAAAATTCTAAAATTCTAAAATTCTAAAATTCTAAAATTCTAAAATTCTAAAATTCTAAAATTCTAAAATTCTAAAATTCTAAAATTCTAAAATTCTAAAATTCTAAAATTCTAAAATTCTAAAATTCTAAAATTCTAAAATTCTAAAATTCTAAAATTCTAAAATTCTAAAATTCTAAAATTCTAAAATTCTAAAATTCTAAAATTCTAAAATTCTAAAATTCTAAAATTCTAAAATTCTAAAATTCTAAAATTCTAAAATTCTAAAATTCTAAAATTCTAAAATTCTAAAATTCTAAAATTCTAAAATTCTAAAATTCTAAAATTCTAAAATTCTAAAATTCTAAAATTCTAAAATTCTAAAATTCTAAAATTCTAAAATTCTAAAATTCTAAAATTCTAAAATTCTAAAATTCTAAAATTCTAAAATTCTAAAATTCTAAAATTCTAAAATTCTAAAATTCTAAAATTCTAAAATTCTAAAATTCTAAAATTCTAAAATTCTAAAATTCTAAAATTCTAAAATTCTAAAATTCTAAAATTCTAAAATTCTAAAATTCTAAAATTCTAAAATTCTAAAATTCTAAAATTCTAAAATTCTAAAATTCTAAAATTCTAAAATTCTAAAATTCTAAAATTCTAAAATTCTAAAATTCTAAAATTCTAAAATTCTAAAATTCTAAAATTCTAAAATTCTAAAATTCTAAAATTCTAAAATTCTAAAATTCTAAAATTCTAAAATTCTAAAATTCTAAAATTCTAAAATTCTAAAATTCTAAAATTCTAAAATTCTAAAATTCTAAAATTCTAAAATTCTAAAATTCTAAAATTCTAAAATTCTAAAATTCTAAAATTCTAAAATTCTAAAATTCTAAAATTCTAAAATTCTAAAATTCTAAAATTCTAAAATTCTAAAATTCTAAAATTCTAAAATTCTAAAATTCTAAAATTCTAAAATTCTAAAATTCTAAAATTCTAAAATTCTAAAATTCTAAAATTCTAAAATTCTAAAATTCTAAAATTCTAAAATTCTAAAATTCTAAAATTCTAAAATTCTAAAATTCTAAAATTCTAAAATTCTAAAATTCTAAAATTCTAAAATTCTAAAATTCTAAAATTCTAAAATTCTAAAATTCTAAAATTCTAAAATTCTAAAATTCTAAAATTCTAAAATTCTAAAATTCTAAAATTCTAAAATTCTAAAATTCTAAAATTCTAAAATTCTAAAATTCTAAAATTCTAAAATTCTAAAATTCTAAAATTCTAAAATTCTAAAATTCTAAAATTCTAAAATTCTAAAATTCTAAAATTCTAAAATTCTAAAATTCTAAAATTCTAAAATTCTAAAATTCTAAAATTCTAAAATTCTAAAATTCTAAAATTCTAAAATTCTAAAATTCTAAAATTCTAAAATTCTAAAATTCTAAAATTCTAAAATTCTAAAATTCTAAAATTCTAAAATTCTAAAATTCTAAAATTCTAAAATTCTAAAATTCTAAAATTCTAAAATTCTAAAATTCTAAAATTCTAAAATTCTAAAATTCTAAAATTCTAAAATTCTAAAATTCTAAAATTCTAAAATTCTAAAATTCTAAAATTCTAAAATTCTAAAATTCTAAAATTCTAAAATTCTAAAATTCTAAAATTCTAAAATTCTAAAATTCTAAAATTCTAAAATTCTAAAATTCTAAAATTCTAAAATTCTAAAATTCTAAAATTCTAAAATTCTAAAATTCTAAAATTCTAAAATTCTAAAATTCTAAAATTCTAAAATTCTAAAATTCTAAAATTCTAAAATTCTAAAATTCTAAAATTCTAAAATTCTAAAATTCTAAAATTCTAAAATTCTAAAATTCTAAAATTCTAAAATTCTAAAATTCTAAAATTCTAAAATTCTAAAATTCTAAAATTCTAAAATTCTAAAATTCTAAAATTCTAAAATTCTAAAATTCTAAAATTCTAAAATTCTAAAATTCTAAAATTCTAAAATTCTAAAATTCTAAAATTCTAAAATTCTAAAATTCTAAAATTCTAAAATTCTAAAATTCTAAAATTCTAAAATTCTAAAATTCTAAAATTCTAAAATTCTAAAATTCTAAAATTCTAAAATTCTAAAATTCTAAAATTCTAAAATTCTAAAATTCTAAAATTCTAAAATTCTAAAATTCTAAAATTCTAAAATTCTAAAATTCTAAAATTCTAAAATTCTAAAATTCTAAAATTCTAAAATTCTAAAATTCTAAAATTCTAAAATTCTAAAATTCTAAAATTCTAAAATTCTAAAATTCTAAAATTCTAAAATTCTAAAATTCTAAAATTCTAAAATTCTAAAATTCTAAAATTCTAAAATTCTAAAATTCTAAAATTCTAAAATTCTAAAATTCTAAAATTCTAAAATTCTAAAATTCTAAAATTCTAAAATTCTAAAATTCTAAAATTCTAAAATTCTAAAATTCTAAAATTCTAAAATTCTAAAATTCTAAAATTCTAAAATTCTAAAATTCTAAAATTCTAAAATTCTAAAATTCTAAAATTCTAAAATTCTAAAATTCTAAAATTCTAAAATTCTAAAATTCTAAAATTCTAAAATTCTAAAATTCTAAAATTCTAAAATTCTAAAATTCTAAAATTCTAAAATTCTAAAATTCTAAAATTCTAAAATTCTAAAATTCTAAAATTCTAAAATTCTAAAATTCTAAAATTCTAAAATTCTAAAATTCTAAAATTCTAAAATTCTAAAATTCTAAAATTCTAAAATTCTAAAATTCTAAAATTCTAAAATTCTAAAATTCTAAAATTCTAAAATTCTAAAATTCTAAAATTCTAAAATTCTAAAATTCTAAAATTCTAAAATTCTAAAATTCTAAAATTCTAAAATTCTAAAATTCTAAAATTCTAAAATTCTAAAATTCTAAAATTCTAAAATTCTAAAATTCTAAAATTCTAAAATTCTAAAATTCTAAAATTCTAAAATTCTAAAATTCTAAAATTCTAAAATTCTAAAATTCTAAAATTCTAAAATTCTAAAATTCTAAAATTCTAAAATTCTAAAATTCTAAAATTCTAAAATTCTAAAATTCTAAAATTCTAAAATTCTAAAATTCTAAAATTCTAAAATTCTAAAATTCTAAAATTCTAAAATTCTAAAATTCTAAAATTCTAAAATTCTAAAATTCTAAAATTCTAAAATTCTAAAATTCTAAAATTCTAAAATTCTAAAATTCTAAAATTCTAAAATTCTAAAATTCTAAAATTCTAAAATTCTAAAATTCTAAAATTCTAAAATTCTAAAATTCTAAGATTCTAAAATTCTAAGATTCTAAAATTCTAAAATTCTAAAATTCTAAAATTCTAAAATTCTAAAATT
>NW_026683667.1:0-25268 GCF_030247195.1 Topomyia yanbarensis | reverse complement strand
TGATAATAGAAAAAATTGAGGATTTGCCTGGTCCATAATGTAATGAATACGTATACGTATATTGACTAGAACAGGGATAATCGAATTCTGTTATAAGATAGAGATGAAATAGCACAGTTGTAGGAAAAAGTATTCGCGAATAAGGACTAATACTGCTAGTATATTTACCGATTCAAATAATAGTCGATTGATCCGCTTCGGACCTAGGAGACAAAAAGGAGATTAGGAAGAGACAGAATCGGATTCAATGTGAAATTTGCCAATATGACGTAGACCCCAAGGCGATGGTGAGATGATTTTCCATAGGATTACAGAGACTAGATGACGCGACGTTAACCGCTTTCAACTTGTGTCTGTATGAATCTAAGTTTTTTTTTTTTTTTTTTTACAATGGAGAAGACCTTTATGTCCTAGCCCAGTACACGTGCTAACGGTAGGGTCCAATCTACCACACGGGGTGCACTGGGGGCGTGTCGGACTCAAATGGTGACCAGCCATTAATACCGACTAAACTCCATTGGGCTCCGCCATCATTCCTCCCAGGAACTACCTCTCGGTATTACTTCTGGGGGGATGGCTGTACTGAATGTACTCATTCACTCTCACTCGCGCGATCATACATCCTGTATGAGGCTTACTTGGGTGCTCTCTCAATCACACTTTGATTCACTCTCAAACACTCCCACATGAGGCTGACTTTTGTGCTCACCTTTTACGTTCCATGCGAGGCTGACTTGTGTGCTCACCTTACTCATTCCTTGCTAGGCTTACTTTTGTGCTCGCCCTACCCATCCATGTGAGGCTGACTTGGGTGCTCACCCTATCACCTGATTCACTCTCAATCGTGCCACTCTATTGTACCTTTGTCACTCCCTTTGGCATCCCATGTGGGACATTTTTCTTAGGCCCCACTTCTGACATACCATGCGAGGCTGACTTTTGTGCTCACCTTTTTCATTCCTTGCTAGGCTGACTTTTGTGCTAGCCTCTACCAACCTGTGAGGCTGACTTTTATGCTCACCCTTAACATGCAGTGTGAGACTGACTTGGATGCTCACCCTTTCACTCCTCTGCCACGCCATGAGGCATCGATAGCTTAGTTCCAACATACTACGCTACGACCCTCCCGTCTTGGCATGAGGCAGTCCACTTATACGCCTATACACTCACTCTTCTGTCTTGCTTCGGGGTGGCTGGGTTTACCCCTTACGCGGTTGCCATTCGCTGCGCCAACCTACCTCGGCATGAACAGACCATTCACTCTCTTATTTTGCGCTTGGCCTTTTTCGCTCCAACTAACCAATCACTAGTTAGCCGTGCCCGCCGTCTGTTGCTCGGTTCGCCAGATTACCTGTAGCCTACTGGCAATCTGGATGGTAGCAGCCGAGACTGCGTTCCACTTCTCCACCGTTTGACACATCCGCTGAATAAGGGTATCCGGGGTTGTGTCCCAGCCACAGACGTCAAGCATTGCTCTTCTTTCGACGTCGAACCGATGACATACGAACAGTATGTGCTCGGCAGTTTCATCTACACCTGGGCAGTCCGGGCAGACTGGGACCTCCGCGTGTCCGAACCTGTGGAGGTACTGACGGAAACAGCCATGGCCTGACAGGAATTGTGTCAGGTGGAAGTGAACTTCCCCATGGGGTCTTCCCACCCAGCTCGATATGCTAGGTATCAGCCGGTGGGTCCACCTACCTTTCGAGGAGTTGTCCCACTCACGCTGCCATCTGGCGACCGAGGTCACCCTGGTGCGCTCGCGGGCTCCCCTATTTCCACGTAGCTCAAAGCACTCCTCATCTTCCCGAATGACCAGCCCGACTGGCAGCATGCTCGCTATCACGCAGGATGCATCGTGTGATACCGTGCGGTAGGCAGATATCACTCTGAGGCACATCACGCGATAGGTGCTCTCCAGTTTCTGTAGGTAACTGGTTACCCTCAGTGCTCTTGACCATGACGGGCCGCCGTACCTGAGGATAGATACGGCAACGCCTGCCAGTAACCTACGTCTACTGGCGCACACCTTTGAGCTGTTGGACATCATTCTCGATAGTGCCGCAACAGCAGTCGACGCTCTCTTGCACGTATAGTCGACATGGCTGCCGAAGGTCAGCTTGTCGTCTATAATGACTCCGAGAGACTTCAGACTTCGCTGTGAAGTGATCGCGACTTCTCCCACATGGATAACTGCATGTTGTGCCGACTTGCGGTTGTTGACGATAACTACCTCCGTCTTATGATGAGCGAGCTCCAGGCCTCTCGCGCTCATCCATTCCTCCACCGTGCTAATCGCGTGTTCTGCGGTTAGTTCTACCTCAGGAATTGACTCCCCGTAGACCTCCAAGGTTACGTCGTCGGCAAAGCCGACGATCTTGACCCCAGGAGGGAACTTCAGTCTCAGAACCCCGTCATACATGAGGTTCCATAGCACCGGGCCTAGGATCGAGCCCTGCGGGACTCCGGCGGTAATCGGAACCCTTTTCTGACCGGCATCGGTCTCGTATAGCAGTACGCGGTTTTGGAAGTAACTTTCCAGGATCCGGTACAGACCCACCGGTAGGCTAAGCCGGTGTAACGAGAGCGCGATGGCATCCCAGCTTGCGCTGTTGAATGCATTCTTCACGTCAAGTGTCACTAACGCACAGTATCGAATACCTCGCCTTTTTCGTTGGATCGCTATCTCGGCAGTATTTATCACTGAGTTGAGAGCGTCCACTGTGGACTTACCCTTCCGAAAGCCAAACTGGTTGCTTGACAGACCGTCCGTACCTTCCGCGTACGGGGTGAGCCTGTTGAGGATGATCCTCTCAAGCAGTTTGCCAGTCGTGTCTATCAGACAGATTGGTCTGTACGCCGATGGGTCGCCTGGCGGCTTCCCGGGCTTCGGCAACAGCACCAGTTTCTGCCTTTTCCATCTATCGGGGAAACGGCACTCGTCAAGGCATCTCTGCATAGCTAGCCTGAACATGTTCGGGTTCGCTATGATCGCTGCCTTGAGAGCGTTGTTCGGGACTCCATCCGGCCCTGGAGCTTTGTTCATTGCTAGGGATTTAGCCACTGCGAGTAGTTCTTCGTTCGTCACTGGAGCCACCATTTCGACCGTGCCCGCACTGTCTCGTAGTGCAGGTGGCCAGGGGCTTGTGGCTCGAGACGGGAAGAGTACTTCGATAATCGTTGCCAACCGGTCCGGAGACCGTTCTGGGGGTGAGGAGCCCCCTTTGGTCTTGGCCATCACAATCCGGTAGGCGTCACCCCACGGATTCGCGTTGGCACTCTCACACAGGTTGTCGAAACACGCTCTCTTGCTGCTTTTAATAGCCTTGTTAAGGGCTAATTTCGCAGCTCGAAACACTTCACGGCGGTTCTCTCTTGCATCCTCGGTGCGAGCTCTTTGCATCCTACGTCTAGCTCTGAGGCAGGCTGACCGTAGAGCTGCAATCTCGGCACTCCACCAGTATACCGGGCATCTACCGTTTCTTGGCAGTGTTTTTCTCGGCATAGTGGCGTCGCACGCGCGTGATAGAACAGCTACCAGCGCATCCCCGCTTAGACTGTCGGTGTTGGCCTCCAGTCCCAGGGCCGCGGTGAAAGCTTCGCTGTCGAAGTGATTGGACTTCCACCCGCGTACCTGACAGGGATCTCCCGCCCTCGGATGCTGCACACCATAGTTGATCTTAAAGCGGATTGCTAAATGATCACTATGGGTGTAGCCTTCGTCTACCCTCCATTCCATGCCTGGAGCCAGACTCGAGCTGGCAAAGGTCAAATCAATCCACGCCTCCACTCCGTTTCTACGGAATGTACTAGCGGAGCCATCATTAGCTAGCACAGTATCGAGTTTCGCAAACGCTTCCATTAGCGCTTGACCCCTGCTATTTGTACAGCGGCTGCCCCACTCCACTGCCCAAGCGTTGAAGTCTCCCGCTATTACTACCGGTTTCCGGCCCACGAGGTCCGACGAGAGCCTGTCGATCATCTGGTAGAACTGTTCTATTGGCCACCTTGGTGGGGCGTAGCAGCTGCAATAGAACACACCATTGATCTTGGCAATCGCCACACCCTCGGCGGAGGGGTGTATTACCTCTTGAACCGGGAACCTTCCCGTTGTACAGATTGCCACCATTCCAGACCCGTCCGACACCCAATTGCCGTTGCCGGCAGGGATGCTGTACGGGTCTGATAATAGGGCGACATCTGTCCTCGACTCCGAGACCGACTGCCACAGCAGCTGTTGGGCTGCTGCACAATGGTTAAGATTTAGCTGTGTGACTCTCACGGCTTCTTCTTATTTAACTCGCCGAAGGGACACGAAGGTCCGCCCATAGCATGTTTATGGGCTTGCTTCTTAGAGGTGCAGATAAGGCACTTATATGCCTTAGTGCACCCCCGCTCTTTAATCTAAGTTTGTGTGTATGGATGTGTATAGGAGCAATGTATCCCTGAGCAACATGGAAGGACAGCCTCTGAGCCGCCAAAAGGCTCATGGGAAACCGGGTGCGCGGTCATAGGTGTAACCATAAAGCACTGCACACACTGTCAAGTGCAACGGTAGGTGTACGCAGTTAATGCACATAGGTTGCAGAAACTGGTTGTTGAGACAGCCTGTGCAATCGCATCCTGATAAATAATAAATAACAATAACAATTTATTTGTTCCTTCATTATTTTTTTTATTTCTGGGAAAAATTTTCATTATGTCGTAACTAACAATGCTATTCATTTTGTTTCCTTGATGCGAATATGTAATATAATATATTCTGGTTGCAGTTGAAAATCGAAATAGTGAACTTGGATGTTCAGCAAAAACAGAATTTGAAACAAATACGCGAAATCAATAATTCGTGTATATTTTATAGTTAATATTTAATATTCAATATTTCACATTCTTTGTACCATGTTGGAACAGTGTATCAATTCATTTCAACATAGGACTATTTTTAACAGCTACGTGAGGTATTACAAATGTTAAACGAGCCGACAAGTTAATTCTAGAGATAAAGTCGATTGAGCAATGCAATTAGTGTTGTAGCACTTGTAGATTGTTGTAGTTAATCAAAAAGCGAGATAAAATTCATAAAGTAGATTCCTGAATGCTTAAACGATATTCAAATAGAATTAAATTATTTTATGTTTCATCCCGTCTGCTATGCCGGAATAAAATAAGGGTAATGAGCAAAAAGAAACCTATTTGATATTGGTATTTTGCACCACAGATAAGCGTCTGCTTGTGTCTGAGTGTATATGGAATCTGAATAAAACTGAAGCATTGCAACCGAATTATTTGGGAGCATTCGGTTGCGCATTCTGCATGACAAAAAGATTCATCTTCTGCAGTCATATTTGCAAAGTCCGACATCGCAACATCAGTGAAATATGCAAGAGCTCCGGCAATGCTTCTGTATTTGGTTGACTATCTATCGGATCCTCCTTCTAATGTCACACGTTAATTAAATTCGTAAACACGTCATTACTCTTCTAGTGATCTTCAAAGCTTACAGGTATAGATATTCCTGAGTTTTTACGAGTTACCAACAGTTACACGGGGGTAATTAACTTGGTCATCAGCGACAAATGAAGAAAAAAGATTCATTTTTTTCTTTTACTTTCGTCACTGTAACGTGACAGGCTAAGGCCAGGGATGGCCCATCTCGCCAAAAGATTCATTCAAAACATTCGGAAATGATAGCAAAAACATGGAGAAGAAATAAACAAACAACAGCTGATAGCGCTTTTCAGCTGTCTAAAGCGACATCTAACGGCAAACGCATAGACTAGTTTTCGCGAGCAAATGTCAAAATTCCGCACGGAAGAAGGAAAAATATTTCGCGACCTCATTTCGCAAGAGGTGCATACTAAGCTTTAGCTTAAAGCTTAAGCTAAGTATGCACCTCTTGCGAAATGAAATTTCCTATACAAAACCTATGCATAAAAAACGTCGCGAAATGCTCGCGAAAAAAATTTTCGTTTCCATTTCGTAAGCGGTACGCAGCTCTCGCGAAAACGATAACGAAAAATGCAGTTAGCCGAGACACGGTTCGACAAACGATAAGTTTCATAATACTTCCGCGAGACAGCGCTGCTTTCTATGCGCTGTCACCAAGGCAAACTTTTTCCTTGCGAAATAATGGTCAGAGGTATTATTTCGCACGGAGGCTCGCGAAATTTTGACAGGTTGCAATGTAAAAATATGAAAAAACAAGATTGGTAATTTTGTGTTTTTTTTTCATCGCAACCTGTCAAAATTTCGTAGTTTTAGAGATTCAATATTTTGAATTTGAATGGTAAGTTTAGAAATATTATTGGAAGTGTGATTGTTTCTAGTTTTAAACAATTAAATTTAAATAATTAATATTATTTACAGCACACCCGAACAAGGCGGCCGCCGGAGCAGTATTTTTTGTCAGCGGCAGAGCCAGCAGCCATCGATCAACTTTGGAAGTTTCTCTCAACAACAACCCGATGCTACAAATCAGCTCAACTAATCTTATCAACATCCTGGCCAACCAATATTAAATCGATACAACCGTAGCAGTACCGACAACTCCAAATCCAGCAGCAGCCAACAACCCCTCAAAAAAGAACCACATAGAAATTATAGTTCTAACAAACAACAGGAGTTTGCGAATGATCGACACATCGGAAAACATTTTATCGGCACATTCTGCCTTAAAACTTGTCTGCCACAATTTTTACCAGCGGTAGCCTTCATGATTTAGAGAAATCGGAGTCAAGCACAACCAAAGCTGGTTACTCCCGTAGAAACGGCTGCACCTGCAGTTTTGAGTTCGGTAGCTACGGAAATTCTGACTAACAGCTCCTGAAGAAAAACAAGCTGCAAGAGAAAATGAAGAAACAGCTTCCTCCGCGGAAGACGCAGAGGTATTCAAGTAAGTCGAAATCTGGAGAAAATTTTGATTAGGACATAAATAACATTGAGAGCTTCTCTTTGTTTACTTTCTCTTATTATCACATCACTATAACACCACTAATTTTCCAGTACATAGCCGATGGTTTTTACTACAATATTAGGCAAAGAGTTGAGTTCTAAATATTGAAACGATCGTTTAATAAACAGAAGAGAAAGACCCCAAAGAGAACCTCATTGTTGCTTACGTCCTATTCAAAATTTTCTGCCGATATATTTAGTATCAGCTTTAAAATTATCTATGACTAATCTTTTAGCCCGGCGGATTCAAGTTTGCTAATGAAAGATGTTCGCTAAGGTCTAGTAGTCAAAGCTGGATCTGGAGGTGCAGCGGAAGGATTCTTCTTCGCCGGTTGGTTGGTTAAAACTTTCGAAGCTTTGCACATGAAGCCGGAATTTCTTCAAGGAGTCTATGCGATGGGTTTCAACGCCCCTTCCAAGATTCAGGAGACGGCTGTACCTACTCTGTTGGGCGGTCCGCCACGGAATATAATCGCCCAGTCAGTCGGAAACAGGAAAAACCGCTGCCTTCGTGCTGTCAATGCTCAGTTGAGTCCATCAGTTAAAAAACTATCTGCAGGTGATTTGTATTTCCCCCACGTATGAGCTGGCAATTCAAAAGGGGGAAATAGCTGCCAAAATACCAAAGTTTTGTCCGGAAATCAAACTTCCTTACGCCGTTCGCGGTGAAGAGATCGTCAAAGGGGCGAAGCTGACTAATCATAGCATCATCGGAACACCCGGCAAGCTAATCGACTGGGGTATAAAGTTCAGGACGTACGACCTAGAAGTTTTCCCTTTTTCTACTGGACGAGGCGGGTGTTATGGTCGCTGTTCTTGGCCACGTACGAGCGTGAGGTGATGGAGTTCGCAGAGCACGTCGTACCCAATCCAATCGTCATTCGGCTGGCGCGGGAGAAAGAAACACTCGATAACATCAAACAGCACTACGTCAAGTGCCGCAACCAGGACGAGAAATTGTGTGATTACCGTCGGACAAGCGATCATTTTCTGTCATATGATGTATAGGACAGTTGTAAACTCCAAGTAAACTTATTTTCGGAACTGTTAATCGATCGAAACAGGTACGCAAAACGGCCGGTTGGTTGACCGGCAGGATGTCCCAGGATGGTCACTCGGTAGCGGTACTGTCCGGTGATCTAACGGTGGAGCAACGGTTGGACGCTCTGGATCGATTCCGAACCGGACTAGAGAAGGTTCAGATTATAATGAACGTTTTGTCCAGGGGTAAGTTCCGCCACTTGATTCTGGCTACAGCACCAGGTTACAGAGAGATTCTTTCACCTTAGGTATCGACGTCGAACAGGTGACCATTGTCGTCAACTTCGACCTGCCGATGGATCAGCAGGGACGAGCCGATTGCGTAACATATCTACATCGAATTAGACGCACCGGTAGATTCGGTAAGTGTGACTCATTCTTGTGATCCTCTAGATTGTATTTCTTTCCGCTTTAACAGAACGGAATCACCATCAACCTAGTGGTAATCGAAGCATGATGATTTGCAGATCAATCGAAAAACATTTCCGGAAAGATTCAGTTGCTAGTCGCGGAGATCTCGGACGAAAATGAAAAGATCGGATCGTAAAGTGTTTTCGACCAGCTACTGGTGAACGGCATTGGAGCTTTTTTGGGTCATACTTGTTCCGATTTTGAATTTATACTTTTATTTAGCTCTACCCAGTTCTATCCCAACATTTGAAAAGGGCCTTACTGCAAAATGTAACAAATTGAATTTTCATGTTTTCCATTAACAAATATCTACCCGAGCATGTACATAACGCATCAGTTGATTATGAAGAATTTTGATAGCGATTTTACTTATTGATTTTTATGACCAAACTGATTATGACAGGACCTAACTGATTGGAAAGTACCTAACTAGCAATAGAGTCGTATTAAATGGATTATAACGCATTATTGTATTAACAGACTTTTCCATAATTTACATACAGGGCCAATCTGATTTTATAATGTTCAGTGGGGTCAATCTGACCATCAAATTAGAATTCAGTTAATTCGTCTAACTTTCGGTGTAATATCAGACTTGAACAGCATTTTTTGTGTGAGGTATACAAGTAGTAGCAATATGCGCAATCAAAAGAAATAAAATAGTATCGATTTTCCAAATATGATTATAATGAATCTGACCTTTGACAATTTTCTCAATGTTTACGTTTTGCAGATAAGCCCTTTTTAAATATTTGGTAGAGTTGGTTTCCTTATGTTGATGAGCAAAGTTTCTCTTTCGTGAAATGTGCATTTGTTAGAAATATAGGATTGTATAGCGCATGTTTAATGGTTATAATTTTCAATTAAATCGACTTTTAAGAACACGACTTTGTTTTTTTTTATTTTATTTTGTCGTTGAACGGCCAGTAGAGAAAGCGGTGGAAAAATTATCCGAAAGACTAACCTTGAAGCAGAAGATGAAAAATATTTTGTTCATTATGTGAATCAAAATTCCAAGAAAACAGAACACAGCTATAAAAACACAAAAAGATATCTTAACTGATATATGCTTTGAAGCGATTCAAGGCGACTGCGTTTGAATCTAGCATATTTTTACATTTATTTATTCCTTCATTATTGCCGAATTGCGAAAATTGTCCTGGTAGTTCGTGGTATGAAATTTCATACGCTAGGATGAGCCGATATCTTTTTTTCCTAAGGCAAAATTATTTCCTCTAGGACCCGGAGGGAGCTCACAACTTTCTCGTTGAGTTTAACGTTGAAGCAGTGCATTCAAGGCTAACAAATGCCTTATACGTTGCAAATCATGCCTGGTTCTAACCAGAATAGTTTTTATGTAAATTCTCGTAAGAAAATGTTTTTCTTAAAATAATTACATAGTTTAAGGGAAAGATGGTTTGATGCAACGAACCAACAAAACGGCATGATAGAGGAGAGAAGTGTTAAAATCATTCAAAAAAGCTGCTAAATGAATTTTCTCGCAAGGTTGAAGATATTATTCGTTTTTATGCTAAATATAAGGATATGAGCTGAATTTTCTCTGTAATAATTAGTTGATACCCTATCAGCCCAGCGTATGAAATTTCATGTGCTAGTTTTTTTTCGCACCAAAGCGTTCCAAACATAAGTGGCATAATATGAGGGCTCACGAAGTATTTTATGAATTACCAAAAGTTTTAACATAGCTGGGTTATAATGGGTTAAGCGGGTCTGATAGTGCAAAATTTAAAAAATAAATCAGATTTTTATTTTTGCATATTTTGGATCCCTAAGATAAGAAAAATATGCCCAAGAAAGGATTTACTCGAATTGAATTTGGTTCGACTGCTAGAGCCCATCAAACTACCAGCTATCAATTTTCATATGAGGGTGACAAAATCGGGGGCGCGATAATGCAAACCCGGTCGCAAACGGTATCCTTCACGAATACCGGCACCCACCGTCTAGCATATAAAAAGCAGCATGGTGATTAAGTAAACGTGCTATAGGACATACGGAATTCTTGAAGTACAGCAGTTGTTGATCCGATTGGTTGACGATTTGTTTGACCATCGGTTTCGTTAAGTGACCAATTTAGTTATATAATATAATCCAGTAATTTTGAATGACGATTCAGACCATGAAACACTTTCCCGGGATTCCTTTAATCTTTTCTCTAGCCTTTTATAGTGTTTCATGTAATTAGAATTACCACGAATTACTTATGGCAATAAATTTGAATTGCGATTCTCACAATTGTTATACCAAAAATAGGTTTGCATCTGTATTGATTATTGGTAGCATTCGCTGAGACTTCCAGAACCTTTAGTAGTAGCCATTGTTATCATAATCGATTTTTAACGTCACCCAAAGTTTGAAGCTTAGGGTTTAGTTCGACCTGAAACAGATTGAGTCGGAGTTGGTTGTTATATTTGCGCTGGAATCCATTCCGGATTCCGAAACGTGTTTCGAAAAATAGTTTCCCCGAGACTTGTATGCTTCTTAATGGTCACACGCCAATTTAGACTTACGATTCGGATAATTGCAATAAATTTGGTTTAGCGAATTTCGATCATTTCCCTGGGTCTTCTAGAACCTGTAGAAGCAGCCAATTTAGATAGAGAATGGCCAGGCAATGATTTAAATTTCCGATTCCAGGAATTGTGCTGTCTAAATTGGTCAGACTGAATTTCCCCGAGACATCCGGAACCGTCACAAATAAGCATTATGATTAATCATGCTCGAAACATGATTCACGCTGAGTACGTCACTTTCCTGATAGCTTCATGAATGGCAAATAGCTTTACAATTATCACCGATTACATACACATCAGTGATGAATTAATAAAATACACCAGTTAAAACATTCAAATCACAGCAGAAACATAAAAAAGAAATAAACAAACAACAGCTGATGTCGTTTTTCAGTTATCAAAAGCGACATCTAACAGTAAACACATAGACTAGTTTTCGCGAGCAAATGTCAAAATTCCGCACGGAAGAAGGAAAAATATTTCGCGACCTCATTTCGCAAGAGGTGCATACTAAGCTTTAGGCGGAGACACTGAGCGGAGCCAATCGAAGATGTCAAATGCCGGAGCCAATCGAGCATGACGTCACATAACATGTTCTTTTCGGATGTATGTGGAAAAGGTATTGTGATTATGGTGATGATTATTTTACCCTTTCCTTGTGTTATCGAGCCTAGAGATACAAAAATAAGCAATATTTTTTGTGATCACCAGGAGATATTCGCAAAATATGACACCGCATCATATCTTAAAATTCGTATTGCTATTCGTACATGCAAAGTTCTTACTAATGTCGTCAACAATAAAACTGTTAAGCTAGAGCTTGAACATTTGCTTGAGATGCCAATGTTTTCTTCCTGAAATAAGAGCTGCCAGTGTTTGAATCTGCCTAACTATCCCAGTAAATTTTGTAGAGCTCAATCGGCCCGATTATCAAGCCGATGATCGGGCCGACTATGCCCGATAACGGGACGATCAGAGCAGGATATCGGGTTTATATCCTGCAATTTTGCACCATTTGCATAAACCGCGTCAACCTTCGAATATGTCAAACGCATCGACGTAATCGGACCGACGTAAGCCCGATGTCGAACTATAGAAAATCGGGCGATCGTCGTGCTCCTTATTTTGGTCTTCTTCTTCTTGTTATATTCGTTTGAGTTTTTTTTCTTTTCAAATGAAAACAATAACAGCAATATTTTTTGCTTCAGAATTTTTATTAACGTCAAATTTTTTTAAAGTACTAATCCTTACAATATTTATAAATTTTTGATGTATGCATGTAGGGTTAGTGTACGTGCAATGGCACCAGTTGTTTGTTCCTCAGAAAAGTACTAAGGAAGGTATTAAGAGTATACTTGTTCAAACTTATGAGCATTTCAAGCAGACACCTACATCAAAGTCGAGAACCATTAGTTTGGTTATTCCGTACCGTTGCGTGACTCTACGGCACAAATTAGTTTGGTGTCGTTGGCTCTGATTCACCACACACCACCAGAACCGCCCGATTCTAGTGCAACCAGGTTACGATGAACTCACCAATTTTTACGTCCCACAGCTTGACGGTAGCGTCGTCGGAGCTGATGATTACGAAGCGGGAATTGAACTGCAAACAGGTGACCGCCGATTGATGCTTGTTGGGGCTAGATAGCGTTTGCAAGCACTGACCAGTGATGATATCACAAACCGTGACGGTCGAGTCAGCATTCCTCGATAACAGAATATTTTGCCGGAGCTGCATACCGGATGTTAAACCCTGGTGACCCATCAGAGCATGTTTGCAACTTCCCATTTCCGAGTCACATACGCGAATCGACGTGTCCAGCGAGCCATATACGACGTGAACACCATCAAACTGTAGCGAGTACACCCGATTAGTGTGGCCTTGAAGCGTATGGAGATACTCTTGTCGTTCAGGATTCCACACCCTAACTATGTAGTTGTAAGCTCCCGAAACTACTAGCCTACCATCGCACTGAACACAGCAAACAGCACATGTAGGCAAGTGCCCTCGGTAACGTCCCAGACTCGTAGAGTTGCATCGCGGGAACCACTGACGACTTTATTCTGTGTAAATGCATACAACGAACAGTCAAAGTGTGGCCATACAGCGTATGCAACAGTTGGCCAGTTTCCCACTCCAACTCCATCATGTGTTGTCGCATGTACGCCGCTTTCCATTGATACGAAATAGAAGGCAAATTGCCGGCACGGCCCCGTTTCAGACGGTTACCTCCTATCGCTTTCATCATGTTGACAGCTTCCTTGCGTTTTTCGGCTAGGAAAAACCAATTGAGACAAGTTTGCGCTTCCGATGCAGTCTTGGTGTATGTGCGTTATTTACTGTAGTCGCCGTGCTTCCGGAGCCGGGATCATGAGCGAGAATATCTTCCGCAGCATCCCTGTGAGCAACGTCTCGTGAAGGCCGTTCGTCCTCGCTGCTTGCAAGACCGCTGAGGCCGGTGCCACCAGGTCCTTCATCATAATCTCGGCATTTGCAAATTTCCGCATTCGATCCTTCCTCACAATCGGCCCAGTTCATCGCAGTCGTGCTTTTCTACAGCAGCAGCCAGTTCTAGTGACATGGACATAAGGTACTTCTGTGAAATTGATAAATAGAATCACATTAATTTTCGATAAAATGATATCGGTGATAAACGAAGTTCAATTTTGTACGTACCGAAATCTAAACTAGTCCACAGGAAAATCATACGTGGAGCAATGGGACTCGTCCAACTCGGACGAGTTTGCAATTGTAATTTTGCAGTAGCATGATGGCCTGATGATGACAGCTTCTGGGAAGGTTAATGTGTCTGGATTAGTATCGAGCGTGGACTATCGTATAGATCAGGTTTAAACAATTTTACCCAAGAAAGTCTTTCACAACTGTCAAGAAAACGAATAAACTACCAAATGTGATGACTCCGCTCAACACCTGAAAAAAACGGCATCGTGATTAAATTTTAATAGATTATACACTGGCTGTTTACCTAAAGCTACAAGTTGAATTGACCCAGATTTCTTAGTGGTTGTCGTAGAACGAAGTACAACGATAGTAGGCAGGCACATGGAATATCCAGTCGAAAGCACATTTTGTAAGCTAAGTCGTCCAGGAGAGTAATGACGATTTCCGCATTGGTTTTTGTTATTAGTTCATGCTCAAAATATGCTGAAATTCACCTCGGAAACGCCATCGTGGCATCAATCGGTATATTTTGAAAACTACCAGATTTTTGTAGAACATGATAAGCAGCTTCGTAATGCTGAGCGTCCGGATGATTTTCCGTAGAAACGTAGCATGGTATAGTGGCGGTGTGGTATGTTTGCGTCTTTGACTGTCCGCAGACAGAGCGAGTTTTGAACTTCTTCTTTGTAAGGAAGTATATTTCAATATCTGAGTTTTTCAGTTGCTGTGATTGATACTTCCCAAATATCGTACTGGTGTGATTTTCATTACAAGCTTTTTGATTGTTTACCGACCGGATTCAGTACTCTGTACATCTAACTGTTAGTGTGTACCATCGACTCGATGATTTATCGGATGACTAACTTTGCTGACCTAAGCCACTGTACGTCGCAATTTAAAAACAAAACATCGGGCTGAGTATGTTCGAACAAACTTGTACCCCAGATTCTGTAGTCGAGAACAAAAATTACTGCCGGTGGGCGAGTTGTCGCTGGTACCATTCCGAGCGCAATGCAAATGGTGCCTAGAACGTTTTCTTCTACAGTCGACGACACCGATACGTAATGTATCTAAGCTGGTCTTAGATTTTCTTCAATCGCTTGAGTACTCCTTCTTTGTCAGGAATCAGACTACATATTCTTCTTTACAAAATGTCTTGATAAACTACTTCATTGTATAGGCAATCATCAGCGTACCTTGTATCAACGATGAGAGCATCTAAAGTAAAAAGCATAAATTGAATTCATGCAAAAAATATATATCATGGAACTCACAATCAGCAAATAATGGAAACCTTGGACACTGTTAAGGATTTCGTTTCCAGTATTAGAAAGTATTTAACGCAGTGTCCACTTTAGACCGGTGTCGATAGCAAATGACATGTATTTGGCATTTCTGTTTTAACAGCATCCTTTGGTTTGGTAATGAATGGTGAGTAATCGAGGCAGACAATGTTTGGCATATTTGGATGAAAAGGGTGCTGGAGGGGCACTCGATTCAACCACCATCGCAATCGAAAATTTGTTGGATGATGTCTGCGACCGATTTGATTAACACCTATGAATAAATAAATAGTTAAAAATTAGAATACGGAAGCAATGTAGTGTAATTTATTGATTTACCTAGATGGCATAATCGAGTTGATTTTAGCATGCGTATCGATCCTTTTTGTGATGCATGCGCACGTGCATACTATCGCGGAGTCGTCATTACGGTCCTGATGAATACGGTTTCTTGATAGGCGTCCAAAGCAATCGACTCATGGGCACGTGTTAACATGGCACGATCTTTCGAGAAGTCGATAATTTCGTCACTAGTCAGTAGCTGCATAATCAATGCCTGATCTTCGATTTTAAATAATTCAGTGTAGTGTTGTCGGAACCGGATACAATTCGGTTGCTGCAGAACTGAAGGCACGTGATAACGTGGTTGTCGTGACGTTTTAGTACCATAACCGTACGAATAGGTCTCGAGCGCCAGTTCAACTCCATGATGTGTTGTCGCATGTACGCCGCTTTCCATTGAGACGAAATAGAAGGCAAATGGCGTTTCAGGCGGTTACCTCCCATCGCATTCATCATGTTGACAGCTTCCTTGCGTTTTTCGGCTAGGAAATACCAATTGCGACAAGTTTGAGCCGCACGGAGAAGATCTTTTGGTTTCAGGTAAGACAGCACTTGAAGTGTGAGCTCCTTCGATAGAAGTGAAAAATCTCGCTGGAATTGGGGTTCGATAACCTTCATCATCTGCCGCACCTGGGTCGGGTCGCAATGTTCAATCAGCAGATCTACTGCAACCAGCCGTTCGACGGGAGTCCATCGCTTGAATTTTTGCAACCAATCGTTTACCTCGGGAGGAGGATTATCTTAGGGGTCTTTCGCTCTCCCATCGTTGAGGATGTTTGCGTTGTAGTAAGATTAGATGGACTGAGTAAAGTTCTCGGCGAACTGGTACTATCTAAAGCTAACTGTTTACGTCTACTAAAGTTGAGGGACTCCGAGCTTGTGTTGTCACAGTGATTCCCCATACCGCCTACGATTTCGGATCCTATAGTACGATCGGTGCTGCTTCCGAACAACGCCCGATTTTCAGTCAATTTGCGCTTCCGATGCAGTCTTGGTGTTTGTGCGTTATTTACTGTAGTCTCCGTGCTTCCGGAGCCGGGATCATGAGTGAGAATATCTTCCGCAGCATCCATGTGAGCAACGTCTCGTGAAGGCCGTTCGTCCTCGCTGCTTGCAAGTCGATAGCAAATAGCGATAGTCTGCGACCGATTTGATTAATACCTATGAATAAATAAATAATTAAAAATTAGAATGCGGAAGCAATGTAGTGTAATTTATTGATTTACCTAGATGGCATAATCGAGTTGATTTTAGCATGCGTATCGATCCTTTTTGTGATGCATGTGCACGTGCATACTATCGCGGAGTCGTCAAATATTACAGTCCTGATGAATACGGTTTCTTGATAGGCGTCCAAAGCAATCGACTCATGGGAACGTATTAACATGGCACGATCTTTCGAGAAGTCGATAATTTCGTCACTAGTCAGTAGCTGCATAATCAATGCCTGATCTTTGATTTTCAATAATTGGTACTTGAAACCACCAACTAGATGCATTTTCTACAACTTGCAGCGAATCATCAGCGTAACCTGTGTAATCAATGAGAGCTCCTGTTGTCAAATCATACATTAATTGAGCGAATGAAAATAAAAGTCACAAGGGCAGAACATGCTTCGTGAAACCCGTTTCAAACATATTTTTTTTGAGGTCGCTAGCCGTGCATTGAAGAATGCCTAAAACTCTGCCCGTCGAGTCCAGTCCGTCATCTGTCCGTCTCGTTCTGTCGTGTCTGGGGCTTCCAGGTTACATGCATTCACCAGACGAGACTAGCTTATGTCAGCTTAATTGTACACTGGTTTCGTAGAATCGAGGCGATCATCGAAATGATATATCCTACGAGTGAATGCACTTGGCCCAGTCACCTGTCGAGCAATTGTATATTTGCGTGTGTGAATGTTTACGTGTGTATGGGAAGTGTTGCATGTTGAGATATGTGTGTTACCTGTAAATAATATGTTAATACAATTATGCATGATGTTAAAATAAGACATGTGTAATATGCTACTTACAGTTTGTTGTTCGTTCCTACTTATCTGATTCAATTGAGTATGAAAGTACATCTCAATTTTTCTAAAACCTGGCGACGTTTGATGGCAGCGAATAGTCATTGTTGACAGCAATGTTGCCCTTTTATGTTAAATTATCTCAGAGAAGTCATCAGAGGAATATGACGCATGCGATTGAAAATAAATAAAATAAAATAAAGAGTAGAGTTAGTACTGTTATTGAATATTAATTGAACAACACATGTACCATACAATAAAACTACTTGGAACGTCCAAATGCCAGAAAATGATATATATTTACCATTAACGACAATTAACTCCGTTAGAAGTTTCTCATGCTATGCTGGACGGGAATGGATGATTGACGTGCATCGGTAAATCAATCGTACCTTCATTTATCCAATCCGAATGAATCGAATCGAATGCACGAATTGAACACCAGTAAAAAGTGACCAACGAATCCCAAGAAGGATCATCCACTATTCCATCATATAAGCCAGTTCTGCATCCATTCCCTTGTCTACATGTCACAATTACTCAGACGCCCACATACACAGATAGACACACGGCTAGCACATAATTGTACACTAGTACCAAAAACTACAATTATTACAACACAACACAACTAATAGGGTTCTACTGTTATTTTTTTTTAATGCGCCTGTGCACGTTGCCGAGGTCGACCGATAAATCGACACACAATGACTTCCACTGCGAGCCCTGCTCACAAAGACTGCCGTTAAGCTGTTGAACAATGTCTGCAAACACTGCCCACAGAAAAAGTCAATCCACGGCGACCCGCCAATCGGCCACGCTAGTGTGCACAGGCTCTTAGTTGACTGTTAGTTTGGGCTGGTGCAGAGTATGAAAAAACACAAAACATAAAAAAGGCCCATAAGCCCTCTCGGTCTCCTCGATGCACCACTATCGAGGCGCAATGCAATAACCATCCTAAAGTAGGTGTCGGCTCAAATATGCTTGAAGATGTTTGCAATACCGTCAAACCCGTCAACCTAGGAGAGGGTGAAACCCGTTTCAAACATATTAAAATATAAAAATCGGACAGAAATCCTTCAGCACAAGAATCGCTTAAAAAGTTCTCACCCGTAAAACTCGGCAAAGTTGAACCATCAGTATAAAATCCGGTCAAAAGTAAATAAATGACACGCGGGAGCATCCGTATATCGTGATGTTCAAGATTAAAAGTCGTCTTAAAAAACTACTTTGTAAGAATCGGAAATGTTTTTTTTCGGTTTTTATGCTGAAGGTTTTTTCATCCGACTCTTATAAAGGAGAGTCACTGTCCGATTTTTATACTTGAAGTTTGTTTCCGGTTTTTATATTCTAATATGTTCGAAACGGCTTCAACGAAGCATATTCTATCCTTGTGACTTTTTTTTGGGTCGCTCATTTTAACTTATACAATTGTATTTGATTTCTTAGTTATGACAGCATCGTAATTTAAAAATGTTTGGTACGGAATAAGCTCGCGCCTCCAGATTGTACCATCGAGAACAGCCAATCACAGGCCGTGTCACTAAAAACATATCGGGCACAATGGCAGCTACATTTTACGTTTCTTCAGCGATCGATAACAATATATAGTTCACTAAGTCATTAAATGATGGAGGTGGTTTTATCAAAGCTGATCCAGCTAGCATAGCATAACCGATGCAGTTAATGAGAGTTTCTGTAATAAAAGCATACATTAAATTAATGCAGAAAAAAAATCAGTGAGGTCTTGGCTTATAATCGGCAGGCCGTCTAGTTTGATTATTGAAAGAGGGAATATGTTTGTAAAGTGGTATATAATTTCTTAATCATTTTAGATAGTATGGTACACGCGTCAGCTCCTTCGTTGTCTCAAACACCAGTTTTGAAGGGATTGCCGAGTTTGATGGTATCCGATTATATGAGGCGATCATAGCCAGCTGGAGTATACATAAGGAAAGTATCAAAAGAGTTCTTGAGTTTTGAAAGGTCAAGTGAAACACTTCCACTAAAACGAAAACTATAAATATTATTAATACATGTTACGTAGGTAAGTGATTCCAGGTACGGATTGGAGCTAATTCACGGTACGGTTTGGGGTTGGATCTCTCATCAGTCTAGTTACTTAGCATAATTATTATAGAAAATGATGTTGGGGATTATTCTGACCCACATCTCAACAACTACAATAGAGACTAGAACAGGATTATAGAATCCAATTTTAACCTCAGAACGTTGCACTGGGGTACAAATGTACTCCAGGCCTTCTTTGGAGCCGTGTGAAGGCGAGAATTCAGCATACACCGACCTGGGACTCTAACCATAATTCAATTTAGAGTTCCTAGTAACAGTAGGAAAAGCTGGTATAGCGAGTTTGCCTTCGTGGAAGCAGGTGTCAAAGTTGCCGTGGGGTACATTTGTACGGTTGCCGTTAGCGTTTCGTGCTGTCAGTGGAAATGTAACTCGTGACAATGCCACTTTAAATACTGGTTGTTTTACTATGTAAGTAACAATTAGTATTAATCATTTTTTTTCAATTAATTTAGTTTAGAAGTAGAAAAAAAAATCGTTCTCATTTTTGCAGATTTTTATTGCTTTTTTTATTTTTTTTATAATTTTTCAATACAGTAGCTCGTAAGTATAATTTGCGCACAGTAACTGCTGTAACAGTAACTTTGCATGTTACCAATGTATTACTGGTAAGAAATATTTTTTCATTTCAATTTTCACCCCATTTCGTGGTATTTTCCAAAACCCGATTTTTAAACTTTAAATACCGAAACTCCGATTTATACCGTTTCTAGACCATTCTTTCAACTTTTAGAATCGTTTGTTTTTCAAATCGGTTGAAAATTCGTAAAATTATAGTATTTTTTGTAAAAAAAACACGATTTCTTTTTTTTGTTCAAACCACTTTATGTATCATTAATTCGATAGATTCCGTACTTTCACTTACACAGCTGGGGCCCTGTTCTCACAGTCACGTCACTTGGTGACTAGAAGGAAATTTTCCTCTAGTCACTAGGTGACGTGACTGTGAGAATAGGGCCCCTGTTTTCGCAATTAAAAAACAAAGAAAATGATGCATTATACATTTCTTTTGTTTGCATTTTTACCTGCGAAAATTGCGCGTTGGGTACGTTTGTACCCCAGTGCAACTAGGGTGGAAAACGCAAGTGCAACTTTCTAGGGTTAAAATCAATGAGAAACAGTTGTAATAAAACTTGTTTTAATCCACTTAGTGGCGCAGTTTTTGCCTTTCTTATTTCTCCAAACTATGAATCCATGGCTGATTATGTTCAATATAATTGTGGAAATGTCTATGTTACATTCATAGAACACGTTACAATGGCACGCTATCCAGGAACTTGATGAGCTACCTGTTGACGCTGAACAACTTGAAACAAAAAATATATGCTTATTAATATAAGCATAAAATTTCAATAATAAGCTTAATTAGCATTAGTTTAATGGTGTCTTCTGGCTAACTTATTTTGGGAGTACTTCTATTTTTAGAAACATTTTTTATTCAACAATATAAAAATCTTAGGTTTATTTTCACTTCACTTAGGTTTATTTTTGAAAGGTTCATTTTGAAAAAAATGGATTTATTCACTGAAATTTTCGTTTTTATCCCCAAATTGACATAAACACATATTAATGTGTTTAGGGAAGTTAATTTTTTTCTTGTTTATTTGGCACGGCTCAAAGCGTTAGCATAGCTGACCCGTGGGTCTTTTAAATTTTTTACAATATGTAGAAATTAAAATAAACTCTGAACTATCCATAGAATCTTGTTGACGCAGCTTGCTGCTGCGTGTTGAGATCCTCTTCATTGGTGGTGAAAATTTAGGTGCGTTGTCTGCCGCACCTTAAGAATCATTCGGTCCGTCTTCTTTCGCGTTTTCGTTCATGTCCATGTCGTCATCGGTACTGCATTCATGATGCTCATGGTCGGATGTTCTTGTTTGTTTCTTGTACTTCCGGGTCGCTGCTGTAAATCCTTCTTCATCGGTGTTTGATTCTTTATTGGTGCTGTTGGTTGTTGGTTTGGAGACATTTGCAGTAATCGTTGTTACTTCGATGTTGGCAATGGCAGTTGGTTTAGTGGTACTGGACCCGATCGTTGTTGAGCTGGTGTTTGTTACTGCCCGGTCCGCAGTCGTTGGTTTACCAACTGGTTGTGGTTGTGGTTTAGCATACGACGACTGTATACCGGCTTTGGTCGTCGCAGGGGGAATTTCTTTAGCATCCTCTGCGCAAGGTTTTCCGTGGTGTAGCGGTTGATCGCAATGTTGGCACGTAGGAATCTGCCCTGGGTACGTGACTAGTGTTCGTTGAGTATGTATAAAACGTTTAGGGCATCTGCCTGAGATAGACAAGTAGGAGGGAATAGGTTTTGTCGGCCACATTCTTACTACACGAACGCCGTTGCCAAGTCCTGGGAAGAAATTCCTCCAAGTATCTTCTTTAATACTATCCACCTCTCCGTATTTTGACATGAGTTTTTGATAGCGGTACCAGGTCATGTAGCTTTATTTCAATACTGTCATTATCGATATGCGTTGGGATGTTGAATAAAGTGTCATTACATTCGACGGCGTGTTTCAAGTTGTTCTGCGAAGCGAATGATTCTGCTTGGCTAGTATTTTTGAACGTAATCAGTACCGCATGACGTAAATGATGGAATTGCACGCCGCCAATTTCTGCTTTGTTGAGCTTCATGTTCACCTTCAACAATTGCTCCTCTTCACGAATCGATGGTCTTACTGGACATTTCGAGAAGTCAACAGCACACAGTTTATCCGCAACGGGACATACTCTTCCTTTGCATTATCACTCATTGTTTGTTCACTTTTCACACACTAAGTAGAAGGAATCAATTTTTGCTTTTGAAAATAGACAAAACGGCAGCGCACGGGTAAATTTGATCACTTGGCCTGCTATAGCAGCGGAGCGATTTATAGCTTCTGAACTGAGCAAGATGAGAACCGAACTGTAGGGAAGTTAATGTCTGAAACTTTAAGGAATAACCCAAAGTAACCAATACTTCGCCCGTTTAATATATAAATAAATAGTATCTTAGGCAAAGATACTTCAAATTAACTGATATTTAAGAATGGATATACTACATTAAGAACCTATACCTGACACATAGGATCATTTAACGACACTCTGACGTCAAAAAATATATTTGAGTTACACATCTTCAGCCATCGAGTGCGGCATCTCACCCGCAGTTGTGATAACTATAATATTTAATTAGCTTAAACAGCGTGAGTTCAATGTTATCTTTATGTGATCTTTTGAAATGCTGGAGGAATGGGTTTGGAAGGGGAGCGGGGTGTGAGGCTGGTCCATGGGGGAGGGTGACGAAGAAGAGAGGTGTGCTGGTAAGGGAGGAGGGGCGATGCTACACCCAACTGCATATTACACCTTCCATTTAAGATTTGGTTTGAGAAAATCGGTTTATTCATCACCTAAGAACCCATTTGACTTCAAGTGTGGAATAAGCCCTCAAGCCGGGACTTCCGGAATTGTCGATAGTAGACAATATATTCAAAGAATATTTGATTGACCAGCGAATCGAAGTAATTTGGTGACTGTTTCAATAAATTTAAAAAAAAAACCATAACCGAATGAAAGTCAATAGCAGTTATTGAGAGTGACATCATAATTTGAAATCAAGTTTGTGAAAATCGGTTAAGAAATCGCTGAGAAATAGATGTCATTAGTGATCCAGACTCGCAAATCGAGGTCATGTTGCGTACATTTTGATATGTATTGCATTATTTGGCCATGGTGGTACCAGTTTATATGGGGATTTACTGTGTGACCGCTCTCTTCAACCAGTACCTCCGGAACCGGAAGTCGGATCAACTACTTTTCATTACTTCTTTTCGGCTTGGAAATGTATAAATTAAGTAACCGAGCGGAAAGTTATAACCGTGTAACAGTTTGCATATTCGTAGGCGTTTGAATGTTCGCGCGGACCGTCACTCTGATGTCTAATTTTGAGTGCACGGTTCATATAACAGATGATACTGAGTTTCCCCATCTCACAAGTGTTCAAGATAGGATTTACTCGAATTCAGCATGGTTCGTCTGCTAGAGCAAAAGAGATTATAACTACTGGAGAGCAAAGCGCTACTGTCTCCATGTATTCACAGACTGAAACATGGGGTCTCGCTCTAGCATGTTGTATTCCATTACTTTGACATGTGTGTACCCGGGGCAATAGGTGTCAAACTAATGCGCCTAGCATATGTGAAAGCGAGATGATAAATTTTCAGTTTTAGCAGCGACATGCGACCTCTATTAGTAATCTCTTTTGCTAGAGCCCATCATTCTACCAACTATCAATTTTCATATGAGGCTGACAAAATCGGGTCTTCACTGTATTATAGTTTAGTGACCCGAAGCAGTTGGCGAATTATGACTATGTAAACTAAACTGATTTGAATGACGTACATGTTTCCATTTCAAAATCTTCGATTGCTACTTGATAGTGATTAGCAACGGTTTAGGCACTTTTGTGCGTCATGCATTCAATGACTCACAATCCAATTGTGCGTCGACCAAACTGGCACAACGTGCCCATTAGAGTGCCCAGAAAAATTATGAATTTTTGAAAACTCGATCGGCCCACCTCTGAGTCGATTCCTAGTCACACCAGAAGTACTTGCTCCAAATTTAAAGCAAATCGGACAAGTCTAACTACCGGACCAACGTGCCTGAAGTTTGCATGGGATTTTTCAACAATTTACATGGATAAAACCCACTAACTCACATTTTTGCCGCTAGGTGGCACTATATGCATCATATTATCACTGTAAGTGAAAATAAGAAAGATAATTAAATTTCCTACAACTTTGTCGAAGACTGCTAGTCAATCCGGCTTTGGTAAAAGAAGTTATTAAACTTTTAACGAAGTGATGTCTGAGTCAGTTTTGCATGAGGCCTAGCAGTGCATGGTTGTGGATCGGTACTCGATTACCACCAACTATGAGATATTGTTACCACCAATTGTGAGATAATGGTTAGATTTAGCTGAATAGTATGTTCACAAGAATTGTAGTACATAATACGAGTTATGTTTTTGTTAGATAATTTTAGTTCTACTCGTAACCGCATAGAGGGCGCCAACACTAACTTTTCATAGGAATGAGATAGAATATCAAGATGTTCGGAAGAATTGTTTAGAAATGCTTGCTCTACAACTCTACAACTTTGTGGTAGACACCTAATCTCTATATCTTTTCATTGAAAAGTTAGTGTTGGCGCCATCTATGTGGTAAAATGTGGAACTAAATTTTTTTAACCAAAACATGACTCGTATTACTTAGTATAAATCTTCCGAACATACTATTGACCTAAACCTAAACATTATTTCACAAAAATGTTTAGATAGTGCAAATCAAGTACTGATCCACAATCATGCACTGCTAGGCCCCATGCAAAACTGACTCAGACATCACTTCGTTAAAAGTTTCATAACTTCTTTTGCCAAATCCGGATTGACTAGCAGTCTTCGAAAAATTTGTAGGAAATTTAATTATCTTTCTTATTTTCACTTGCAGTGATAATACGATGCATATAGTGCCACCTAGCGGCGAAAATGCGAGTTAGAAGTTCTTTTGCCAAATCCGGATTGACTTGCAGTCTTCGAAAAATTTGTAGGAAATTTAATTATCTTTCTTATTTTCACTTGCAGTGATAATACGATGCATATAGTGCCACCTAGCGGCGAAAATGCGAGTTAGAAGTTTTTGTCCATGTAAATTGTCGAAAAATCCCATACAAACTTCAGGCACGTTGGTCCGGTAGCTAGACTTGTCTGATTTGCTTCAAATTTGGAGCAAGTACTCCTGGTGGGACTAGGAATCGACTCAGGCATGGGCCGATAGGGGTCATTTTTATCTGTCACTCTAGTGCTCATTCCCCTTGCTGAGAAAAAGGGCAGAGAACTGCTGAAATTGTAATTATTTTTTCGAGAGTTGTCCAACTGGAGCTGTAGAGCTAGG
>NW_026683666.1:0-25375 GCF_030247195.1 Topomyia yanbarensis | reverse complement strand
TTTAGAATTTTAGAATTTTAGAATTTTAGAATTTTAGAATTTTAGAATTTTAGAATTTTAGAATTTTAGAATTTTAGAATTTTAGAATTTTAGAATTTTAGAATTTTAGAATTTTAGAATTTTAGAATTTTAGAATTTTAGAATTTTAGAATTTTAGAATTTTAGAATTTTAGAATTTTAGAATTTTAGAATTTTAGAATTTTAGAATTTTAGAATTTTAGAATTTTAGAATTTTAGAATTTTAGAATTTTAGAATTTTAGAATTTTAGAATTTTAGAATTTTAGAATTTTAGAATTTTAGAATTTTAGAATTTTAGAATTTTAGAATTTTAGAATTTTAGAATTTTAGAATTTTAGAATTTTAGAATTTTAGAATTTTAGAATTTTAGAATTTTAGAATTTTAGAATTTTAGAATTTTAGAATTTTAGAATTTTAGAATTTTAGAATTTTAGAATTTTAGAATTTTAGAATTTTAGAATTTTAGAATTTTAGAATTTTAGAATTTTAGAATTTTAGAATTTTAGAATTTTAGAATTTTAGAATTTTAGAATTTTAGAATTTTAGAATTTTAGAATTTTAGAATTTTAGAATTTTAGAATTTTAGAATTTTAGAATTTTAGAATTTTAGAATTTTAGAATTTTAGAATTTTAGAATTTTAGAATTTTAGAATTTTAGAATTTTAGAATTTTAGAATTTTAGAATTTTAGAATTTTAGAATTTTAGAATTTTAGAATTTTAGAATTTTAGAATTTTAGAATTTTAGAATTTTAGAATTTTAGAATTTTAGAATTTTAGAATTTTAGAATTTTAGAATTTTAGAATTTTAGAATTTTAGAATTTTAGAATTTTAGAATTTTAGAATTTTAGAATTTTAGAATTTTAGAATTTTAGAATTTTAGAATTTTAGAATTTTAGAATTTTAGAATTTTAGAATTTTAGAATTTTAGAATTTTAGAATTTTAGAATTTTAGAATTTTAGAATTTTAGAATTTTAGAATTTTAGAATTTTAGAATTTTAGAATTTTAGAATTTTAGAATTTTAGAATTTTAGAATTTTAGAATTTTAGAATTTTAGAATTTTAGAATTTTAGAATTTTAGAATTTTAGAATTTTAGAATTTTAGAATTTTAGAATTTTAGAATTTTAGAATTTTAGAATTTTAGAATTTTAGAATTTTAGAATTTTAGAATTTTAGAATTTTAGAATTTTAGAATTTTAGAATTTTAGAATTTTAGAATTTTAGAATTTTAGAATTTTAGAATTTTAGAATTTTAGAATTTTAGAATTTTAGAATTTTAGAATTTTAGAATTTTAGAATTTTAGAATTTTAGAATTTTAGAATTTTAGAATTTTAGAATTTTAGAATTTTAGAATTTTAGAATTTTAGAATTTTAGAATTTTAGAATTTTAGAATTTTAGAATTTTAGAATTTTAGAATTTTAGAATTTTAGAATTTTAGAATTTTAGAATTTTAGAATTTTAGAATTTTAGAATTTTAGAATTTTAGAATTTTAGAATTTTAGAATTTTAGAATTTTAGAATTTTAGAATTTTAGAATTTTAGAATTTTAGAATTTTAGAATTTTAGAATTTTAGAATTTTAGAATTTTAGAATTTTAGAATTTTAGAATTTTAGAATTTTAGAATTTTAGAATTTTAGAATTTTAGAATTTTAGAATTTTAGAATTTTAGAATTTTAGAATTTTAGAATTTTAGAATTTTAGAATTTTAGAATTTTAGAATTTTAGAATTTTAGAATTTTAGAATTTTAGAATTTTAGAATTTTAGAATTTTAGAATTTTAGAATTTTAGAATTTTAGAATTTTAGAATTTTAGAATTTTAGAATTTTAGAATTTTAGAATTTTAGAATTTTAGAATTTTAGAATTTTAGAATTTTAGAATTTTAGAATTTTAGAATTTTAGAATTTTAGAATTTTAGAATTTTAGAATTTTAGAATTTTAGAATTTTAGAATTTTAGAATTTTAGAATTTTAGAATTTTAGAATTTTAGAATTTTAGAATTTTAGAATTTTAGAATTTTAGAATTTTAGAATTTTAGAATTTTAGAATTTTAGAATTTTAGAATTTTAGAATTTTAGAATTTTAGAATTTTAGAATTTTAGAATTTTAGAATTTTAGAATTTTAGAATTTTAGAATTTTAGAATTTTAGAATTTTAGAATTTTAGAATTTTAGAATTTTAGAATTTTAGAATTTTAGAATTTTAGAATTTTAGAATTTTAGAATTTTAGAATTTTAGAATTTTAGAATTTTAGAATTTTAGAATTTTAGAATTTTAGAATTTTAGAATTTTAGAATTTTAGAATTTTAGAATTTTAGAATTTTAGAATTTTAGAATTTTAGAATTTTAGAATTTTAGAATTTTAGAATTTTAGAATTTTAGAATTTTAGAATTTTAGAATTTTAGAATTTTAGAATTTTAGAATTTTAGAATTTTAGAATTTTAGAATTTTAGAATTTTAGAATTTTAGAATTTTAGAATTTTAGAATTTTAGAATTTTAGAATTTTAGAATTTTAGAATTTTAGAATTTTAGAATTTTAGAATTTTAGAATTTTAGAATTTTAGAATTTTAGAATTTTAGAATTTTAGAATTTTAGAATTTTAGAATTTTAGAATTTTAGAATTTTAGAATTTTAGAATTTTAGAATTTTAGAATTTTAGAATTTTAGAATTTTAGAATTTTAGAATTTTAGAATTTTAGAATTTTAGAATTTTAGAATTTTAGAATTTTAGAATTTTAGAATTTTAGAATTTTAGAATTTTAGAATTTTAGAATTTTAGAATTTTAGAATTTTAGAATTTTAGAATTTTAGAATTTTAGAATTTTAGAATTTTAGAATTTTAGAATTTTAGAATTTTAGAATTTTAGAATTTTAGAATTTTAGAATTTTAGAATTTTAGAATTTTAGAATTTTAGAATTTTAGAATTTTAGAATTTTAGAATTTTAGAATTTTAGAATTTTAGAATTTTAGAATTTTAGAATTTTAGAATTTTAGAATTTTAGAATTTTAGAATTTTAGAATTTTAGAATTTTAGAATTTTAGAATTTTAGAATTTTAGAATTTTAGAATTTTAGAATTTTAGAATTTTAGAATTTTAGAATTTTAGAATTTTAGAATTTTAGAATTTTAGAATTTTAGAATTTTAGAATTTTAGAATTTTAGAATTTTAGAATTTTAGAATTTTAGAATTTTAGAATTTTAGAATTTTAGAATTTTAGAATTTTAGAATTTTAGAATTTTAGAATTTTAGAATTTTAGAATTTTAGAATTTTAGAATTTTAGAATTTTAGAATTTTAGAATTTTAGAATTTTAGAATTTTAGAATTTTAGAATTTTAGAATTT
Source organism: Topomyia yanbarensis (assembly GCF_030247195.1). Taxonomy (NCBI): domain Eukaryota; kingdom Metazoa; phylum Arthropoda; class Insecta; order Diptera; family Culicidae; genus Topomyia; species Topomyia yanbarensis. The sequence goes on along the minus strand of NW_026683666.1, from coordinate 22,005 downwards.
TAGAATTTTAGAATTTTAGAATTTTAGAATTTTAGAATTTTAGAATTTTAGAATTTTAGAATTTTAGAATTTTAGAATTTTAGAATTTTAGAATTTTAGAATTTTAGAATTTTAGAATTTTAGAATTTTAGAATTTTAGAATTTTAGAATTTTAGAATTTTAGAATTTTAGAATTTTAGAATTTTAGAATTTTAGAATTTTAGAATTTTAGAATTTTAGAATTTTAGAATTTTAGAATTTTAGAATTTTAGAATTTTAGAATTTTAGAATTTTAGAATTTTAGAATTTTAGAATTTTAGAATTTTAGAATTTTAGAATTTTAGAATTTTAGAATTTTAGAATTTTAGAATTTTAGAATTTTAGAATTTTAGAATTTTAGAATTTTAGAATTTTAGAATTTTAGAATTTTAGAATTTTAGAATTTTAGAATTTTAGAATTTTAGAATTTTAGAATTTTAGAATTTTAGAATTTTAGAATTTTAGAATTTTAGAATTTTAGAATTTTAGAATTTTAGAATTTTAGAATTTTAGAATTTTAGAATTTTAGAATTTTAGAATTTTAGAATTTTAGAATTTTAGAATTTTAGAATTTTAGAATTTTAGAATTTTAGAATTTTAGAATTTTAGAATTTTAGAATTTTAGAATTTTAGAATTTTAGAATTTTAGAATTTTAGAATTTTAGAATTTTAGAATTTTAGAATTTTAGAATTTTAGAATTTTAGAATTTTAGAATTTTAGAATTTTAGAATTTTAGAATTTTAGAATTTTAGAATTTTAGAATTTTAGAATTTTAGAATTTTAGAATTTTAGAATTTTAGAATTTTAGAATTTTAGAATTTTAGAATTTTAGAATTTTAGAATTTTAGAATTTTAGAATTTTAGAATTTTAGAATTTTAGAATTTTAGAATTTTAGAATTTTAGAATTTTAGAATTTTAGAATTTTAGAATTTTAGAATTTTAGAATTTTAGAATTTTAGAATTTTAGAATTTTAGAATTTTAGAATTTTAGAATTTTAGAATTTTAGAATTTTAGAATTTTAGAATTTTAGAATTTTAGAATTTTAGAATTTTAGAATTTTAGAATTTTAGAATTTTAGAATTTTAGAATTTTAGAATTTTAGAATTTTAGAATTTTAGAATTTTAGAATTTTAGAATTTTAGAATTTTAGAATTTTAGAATTTTAGAATTTTAGAATTTTAGAATTTTAGAATTTTAGAATTTTAGAATTTTAGAATTTTAGAATTTTAGAATTTTAGAATTTTAGAATTTTAGAATTTTAGAATTTTAGAATTTTAGAATTTTAGAATTTTAGAATTTTAGAATTTTAGAATTTTAGAATTTTAGAATTTTAGAATTTTAGAATTTTAGAATTTTAGAATTTTAGAATTTTAGAATTTTAGAATTTTAGAATTTTAGAATTTTAGAATTTTAGAATTTTAGAATTTTAGAATTTTAGAATTTTAGAATTTTAGAATTTTAGAATTTTAGAATTTTAGAATTTTAGAATTTTAGAATTTTAGAATTTTAGAATTTTAGAATTTTAGAATTTTAGAATTTTAGAATTTTAGAATTTTAGAATTTTAGAATTTTAGAATTTTAGAATTTTAGAATTTTAGAATTTTAGAATTTTAGAATTTTAGAATTTTAGAATTTTAGAATTTTAGAATTTTAGAATTTTAGAATTTTAGAATTTTAGAATTTTAGAATTTTAGAATTTTAGAATTTTAGAATTTTAGAATTTTAGAATTTTAGAATTTTAGAATTTTAGAATTTTAGAATTTTAGAATTTTAGAATTTTAGAATTTTAGAATTTTAGAATTTTAGAATTTTAGAATTTTAGAATTTTAGAATTTTAGAATTTTAGAATTTTAGAATTTTAGAATTTTAGAATTTTAGAATTTTAGAATTTTAGAATTTTAGAATTTTAGAATTTTAGAATTTTAGAATTTTAGAATTTTAGAATTTTAGAATTTTAGAATTTTAGAATTTTAGAATTTTAGAATTTTAGAATTTTAGAATTTTAGAATTTTAGAATTTTAGAATTTTAGAATTTTAGAATTTTAGAATTTTAGAATTTTAGAATTTTAGAATTTTAGAATTTTAGAATTTTAGAATTTTAGAATTTTAGAATTTTAGAATTTTAGAATTTTAGAATTTTAGAATTTTAGAATTTTAGAATTTTAGAATTTTAGAATTTTAGAATTTTAGAATTTTAGAATTTTAGAATTTTAGAATTTTAGAATTTTAGAATTTTAGAATTTTAGAATTTTAGAATTTTAGAATTTTAGAATTTTAGAATTTTAGAATTTTAGAATTTTAGAATTTTAGAATTTTAGAATTTTAGAATTTTAGAATTTTAGAATTTTAGAATTTTAGAATTTTAGAATTTTAGAATTTTAGAATTTTAGAATTTTAGAATTTTAGAATTTTAGAATTTTAGAATTTTAGAATTTTAGAATTTTAGAATTTTAGAATTTTAGAATTTTAGAATTTTAGAATTTTAGAATTTTAGAATTTTAGAATTTTAGAATTTTAGAATTTTAGAATTTTAGAATTTTAGAATTTTAGAATTTTAGAATTTTAGAATTTTAGAATTTTAGAATTTTAGAATTTTAGAATTTTAGAATTTTAGAATTTTAGAATTTTAGAATTTTAGAATTTTAGAATTTTAGAATTTTAGAATTTTAGAATTTTAGAATTTTAGAATTTTAGAATTTTAGAATTTTAGAATTTTAGAATTTTAGAATTTTAGAATTTTAGAATTTTAGAATTTTAGAATTTTAGAATTTTAGAATTTTAGAATTTTAGAATTTTAGAATTTTAGAATTTTAGAATTTTAGAATTTTAGAATTTTAGAATTTTAGAATTTTAGAATTTTAGAATTTTAGAATTTTAGAATTTTAGAATTTTAGAATTTTAGAATTTTAGAATTTTAGAATTTTAGAATTTTAGAATTTTAGAATTTTAGAATTTTAGAATTTTAGAATTTTAGAATTTTAGAATTTTAGAATTTTAGAATTTTAGAATTTTAGAATTTTAGAATTTTAGAATTTTAGAATTTTAGAATTTTAGAATTTTAGAATTTTAGAATTTTAGAATTTTAGAATTTTAGAATTTTAGAATTTTAGAATTTTAGAATTTTAGAATTTTAGAATTTTAGAATTTTAGAATTTTAGAATTTTAGAATTTTAGAATTTTAGAATTTTAGAATTTTAGAATTTTAGAATTTTAGAATTTTAGAATTTTAGAATTTTAGAATTTTAGAATTTTAGAATTTTAGAATTTTAGAATTTTAGAATTTTAGAATTTTAGAATTTTAGAATTTTAGAATTTTAGAATTTTAGAATTTTAGAATTTTAGAATTTTAGAATTTTAGAATTTTAGAATTTTAGAATTTTAGAATTTTAGAATTTTAGAATTTTAGAATTTTAGAATTTTAGAATTTTAGAATTTTAGAATTTTAGAATTTTAGAATTTTAGAATTTTAGAATTTTAGAATTTTAGAATTTTAGAATTTTAGAATTTTAGAATTTTAGAATTTTAGAATTTTAGAATTTTAGAATTTTAGAATTTTAGAATTTTAGAATTTTAGAATTTTAGAATTTTAGAATTTTAGAATTTTAGAATTTTAGAATTTTAGAATTTTAGAATTTTAGAATTTTAGAATTTTAGAATTTTAGAATTTTAGAATTTTAGAATTTTAGAATTTTAGAATTTTAGAATTTTAGAATTTTAGAATTTTAGAATTTTAGAATTTTAGAATTTTAGAATTTTAGAATTTTAGAATTTTAGAATTTTAGAATTTTAGAATTTTAGAATTTTAGAATTTTAGAATTTTAGAATTTTAGAATTTTAGAATTTTAGAATTTTAGAATTTTAGAATTTTAGAATTTTAGAATTTTAGAATTTTAGAATTTTAGAATTTTAGAATTTTAGAATTTTAGAATTTTAGAATTTTAGAATTTTAGAATTTTAGAATTTTAGAATTTTAGAATTTTAGAATTTTAGAATTTTAGAATTTTAGAATTTTAGAATTTTAGAATTTTAGAATTTTAGAATTTTAGAATTTTAGAATTTTAGAATTTTAGAATTTTAGAATTTTAGAATTTTAGAATTTTAGAATTTTAGAATTTTAGAATTTTAGAATTTTAGAATTTTAGAATTTTAGAATTTTAGAATTTTAGAATTTTAGAATTTTAGAATTTTAGAATTTTAGAATTTTAGAATTTTAGAATTTTAGAATTTTAGAATTTTAGAATTTTAGAATTTTAGAATTTTAGAATTTTAGAATTTTAGAATTTTAGAATTTTAGAATTTTAGAATTTTAGAATTTTAGAATTTTAGAATTTTAGAATTTTAGAATTTTAGAATTTTAGAATTTTAGAATTTTAGAATTTTAGAATTTTAGAATTTTAGAATTTTAGAATTTTAGAATTTTAGAATTTTAGAATTTTAGAATTTTAGAATTTTAGAATTTTAGAATTTTAGAATTTTAGAATTTTAGAATTTTAGAATTTTAGAATTTTAGAATTTTAGAATTTTAGAATTTTAGAATTTTAGAATTTTAGAATTTTAGAATTTTAGAATTTTAGAATTTTAGAATTTTAGAATTTTAGAATTTTAGAATTTTAGAATTTTAGAATTTTAGAATTTTAGAATTTTAGAATTTTAGAATTTTAGAATTTTAGAATTTTAGAATTTTAGAATTTTAGAATTTTAGAATTTTAGAATTTTAGAATTTTAGAATTTTAGAATTTTAGAATTTTAGAATTTTAGAATTTTAGAATTTTAGAATTTTAGAATTTTAGAATTTTAGAATTTTAGAATTTTAGAATTTTAGAATTTTAGAATTTTAGAATTTTAGAATTTTAGAATTTTAGAATTTTAGAATTTTAGAATTTTAGAATTTTAGAATTTTAGAATTTTAGAATTTTAGAATTTTAGAATTTTAGAATTTTAGAATTTTAGAATTTTAGAATTTTAGAATTTTAGAATTTTAGAATTTTAGAATTTTAGAATTTTAGAATTTTAGAATTTTAGAATTTTAGAATTTTAGAATTTTAGAATTTTAGAATTTTAGAATTTTAGAATTTTAGAATTTTAGAATTTTAGAATTTTAGAATTTTAGAATTTTAGAATTTTAGAATTTTAGAATTTTAGAATTTTAGAATTTTAGAATTTTAGAATTTTAGAATTTTAGAATTTTAGAATTTTAGAATTTTAGAATTTTAGAATTTTAGAATTTTAGAATTTTAGAATTTTAGAATTTTAGAATTTTAGAATTTTAGAATTTTAGAATTTTAGAATTTTAGAATTTTAGAATTTTAGAATTTTAGAATTTTAGAATTTTAGAATTTTAGAATTTTAGAATTTTAGAATTTTAGAATTTTAGAATTTTAGAATTTTAGAATTTTAGAATTTTAGAATTTTAGAATTTTAGAATTTTAGAATTTTAGAATTTTAGAATTTTAGAATTTTAGAATTTTAGAATTTTAGAATTTTAGAATTTTAGAATTTTAGAATTTTAGAATTTTAGAATTTTAGAATTTTAGAATTTTAGAATTTTAGAATTTTAGAATTTTAGAATTTTAGAATTTTAGAATTTTAGAATTTTAGAATTTTAGAATTTTAGAATTTTAGAATTTTAGAATTTTAGAATTTTAGAATTTTAGAATTTTAGAATTTTAGAATTTTAGAATTTTAGAATTTTAGAATTTTAGAATTTTAGAATTTTAGAATTTTAGAATTTTAGAATTTTAGAATTTTAGAATTTTAGAATTTTAGAATTTTAGAATTTTAGAATTTTAGAATTTTAGAATTTTAGAATTTTAGAATTTTAGAATTTTAGAATTTTAGAATTTTAGAATTTTAGAATTTTAGAATTTTAGAATTTTAGAATTTTAGAATTTTAGAATTTTAGAATTTTAGAATTTTAGAATTTTAGAATTTTAGAATTTTAGAATTTTAGAATTTTAGAATTTTAGAATTTTAGAATTTTAGAATTTTAGAATTTTAGAATTTTAGAATTTTAGAATTTTAGAATTTTAGAATTTTAGAATTTTAGAATTTTAGAATTTTAGAATTTTAGAATTTTAGAATTTTAGAATTTTAGAATTTTAGAATTTTAGAATTTTAGAATTTTAGAATTTTAGAATTTTAGAATTTTAGAATTTTAGAATTTTAGAATTTTAGAATTTTAGAATTTTAGAATTTTAGAATTTTAGAATTTTAGAATTTTAGAATTTTAGAATTTTAGAATTTTAGAATTTTAGAATTTTAGAATTTTAGAATTTTAGAATTTTAGAATTTTAGAATTTTAGAATTTTAGAATTTTAGAATTTTAGAATTTTAGAATTTTAGAATTTTAGAATTTTAGAATTTTAGAATTTTAGAATTTTAGAATTTTAGAATTTTAGAATTTTAGAATTTTAGAATTTTAGAATTTTAGAATTTTAGAATTTTAGAATTTTAGAATTTTAGAATTTTAGAATTTTAGAATTTTAGAATTTTAGAATTTTAGAATTTTAGAATTTTAGAATTTTAGAATTTTAGAATTTTAGAATTTTAGAATTTTAGAATTTTAGAATTTTAGAATTTTAGAATTTTAGAATTTTAGAATTTTAGAATTTTAGAATTTTAGAATTTTAGAATTTTAGAATTTTAGAATTTTAGAATTTTAGAATTTTAGAATTTTAGAATTTTAGAATTTTAGAATTTTAGAATTTTAGAATTTTAGAATTTTAGAATTTTAGAATTTTAGAATTTTAGAATTTTAGAATTTTAGAATTTTAGAATTTTAGAATTTTAGAATTTTAGAATTTTAGAATTTTAGAATTTTAGAATTTTAGAATTTTAGAATTTTAGAATTTTAGAATTTTAGAATTTTAGAATTTTAGAATTTTAGAATTTTAGAATTTTAGAATTTTAGAATTTTAGAATTTTAGAATTTTAGAATTTTAGAATTTTAGAATTTTAGAATTTTAGAATTTTAGAATTTTAGAATTTTAGAATTTTAGAATTTTAGAATTTTAGAATTTTAGAATTTTAGAATTTTAGAATTTTAGAATTTTAGAATTTTAGAATTTTAGAATTTTAGAATTTTAGAATTTTAGAATTTTAGAATTTTAGAATTTTAGAATTTTAGAATTTTAGAATTTTAGAATTTTAGAATTTTAGAATTTTAGAATTTTAGAATTTTAGAATTTTAGAATTTTAGAATTTTAGAATTTTAGAATTTTAGAATTTTAGAATTTTAGAATTTTAGAATTTTAGAATTTTAGAATTTTAGAATTTTAGAATTTTAGAATTTTAGAATTTTAGAATTTTAGAATTTTAGAATTTTAGAATTTTAGAATTTTAGAATTTTAGAATTTTAGAATTTTAGAATTTTAGAATTTTAGAATTTTAGAATTTTAGAATTTTAGAATTTTAGAATTTTAGAATTTTAGAATTTTAGAATTTTAGAATTTTAGAATTTTAGAATTTTAGAATTTTAGAATTTTAGAATTTTAGAATTTTAGAATTTTAGAATTTTAGAATTTTAGAATTTTAGAATTTTAGAATTTTAGAATTTTAGAATTTTAGAATTTTAGAATTTTAGAATTTTAGAATTTTAGAATTTTAGAATTTTAGAATTTTAGAATTTTAGAATTTTAGAATTTTAGAATTTTAGAATTTTAGAATTTTAGAATTTTAGAATTTTAGAATTTTAGAATTTTAGAATTTTAGAATTTTAGAATTTTAGAATTTTAGAATTTTAGAATTTTAGAATTTTAGAATTTTAGAATTTTAGAATTTTAGAATTTTAGAATTTTAGAATTTTAGAATTTTAGAATTTTAGAATTTTAGAATTTTAGAATTTTAGAATTTTAGAATTTTAGAATTTTAGAATTTTAGAATTTTAGAATTTTAGAATTTTAGAATTTTAGAATTTTAGAATTTTAGAATTTTAGAATTTTAGAATTTTAGAATTTTAGAATTTTAGAATTTTAGAATTTTAGAATTTTAGAATTTTAGAATTTTAGAATTTTAGAATTTTAGAATTTTAGAATTTTAGAATTTTAGAATTTTAGAATTTTAGAATTTTAGAATTTTAGAATTTTAGAATTTTAGAATTTTAGAATTTTAGAATTTTAGAATTTTAGAATTTTAGAATTTTAGAATTTTAGAATTTTAGAATTTTAGAATTTTAGAATTTTAGAATTTTAGAATTTTAGAATTTTAGAATTTTAGAATTTTAGAATTTTAGAATTTTAGAATTTTAGAATTTTAGAATTTTAGAATTTTAGAATTTTAGAATTTTAGAATTTTAGAATTTTAGAATTTTAGAATTTTAGAATTTTAGAATTTTAGAATTTTAGAATTTTAGAATTTTAGAATTTTAGAATTTTAGAATTTTAGAATTTTAGAATTTTAGAATTTTAGAATTTTAGAATTTTAGAATTTTAGAATTTTAGAATTTTAGAATTTTAGAATTTTAGAATTTTAGAATTTTAGAATTTTAGAATTTTAGAATTTTAGAATTTTAGAATTTTAGAATTTTAGAATTTTAGAATTTTAGAATTTTAGAATTTTAGAATTTTAGAATTTTAGAATTTTAGAATTTTAGAATTTTAGAATTTTAGAATTTTAGAATTTTAGAATTTTAGAATTTTAGAATTTTAGAATTTTAGAATTTTAGAATTTTAGAATTTTAGAATTTTAGAATTTTAGAATTTTAGAATTTTAGAATTTTAGAATTTTAGAATTTTAGAATTTTAGAATTTTAGAATTTTAGAATTTTAGAATTTTAGAATTTTAGAATTTTAGAATTTTAGAATTTTAGAATTTTAGAATTTTAGAATTTTAGAATTTTAGAATTTTAGAATTTTAGAATTTTAGAATTTTAGAATTTTAGAATTTTAGAATTTTAGAATTTTAGAATTTTAGAATTTTAGAATTTTAGAATTTTAGAATTTTAGAATTTTAGAATTTTAGAATTTTAGAATTTTAGAATTTTAGAATTTTAGAATTTTAGAATTTTAGAATTTTAGAATTTTAGAATTTTAGAATTTTAGAATTTTAGAATTTTAGAATTTTAGAATTTTAGAATTTTAGAATTTTAGAATTTTAGAATTTTAGAATTTTAGAATTTTAGAATTTTAGAATTTTAGAATTTTAGAATTTTAGAATTTTAGAATTTTAGAATTTTAGAATTTTAGAATTTTAGAATTTTAGAATTTTAGAATTTTAGAATTTTAGAATTTTAGAATTTTAGAATTTTAGAATTTTAGAATTTTAGAATTTTAGAATTTTAGAATTTTAGAATTTTAGAATTTTAGAATTTTAGAATTTTAGAATTTTAGAATTTTAGAATTTTAGAATTTTAGAATTTTAGAATTTTAGAATTTTAGAATTTTAGAATTTTAGAATTTTAGAATTTTAGAATTTTAGAATTTTAGAATTTTAGAATTTTAGAATTTTAGAATTTTAGAATTTTAGAATTTTAGAATTTTAGAATTTTAGAATTTTAGAATTTTAGAATTTTAGAATTTTAGAATTTTAGAATTTTAGAATTTTAGAATTTTAGAATTTTAGAATTTTAGAATTTTAGAATTTTAGAATTTTAGAATTTTAGAATTTTAGAATTTTAGAATTTTAGAATTTTAGAATTTTAGAATTTTAGAATTTTAGAAATTTTAGAATTTTAGAATTTTAGAATTTTAGAATTTTAGAATTTTAGAATTTTAGAATTTTAGAATTTTAGAATTTTAGAATTTTAGAATTTTAGAATTTTAGAATTTTAGAATTTTAGAATTTTAGAATTTTAGAATTTTAGAATTTTAGAATTTTAGAATTTTAGAATTTTAGAATTTTAGAATTTTAGAATTTTAGAATTTTAGAATTTTAGAATTTTAGAATTTTAGAATTTTAGAATTTTAGAATTTTAGAATTTTAGAATTTTAGAATTTTAGAATTTTAGAATTTTAGAATTTTAGAATTTTAGAATTTTAGAATTTTAGAATTTTAGAATTTTAGAATTTTAGAATTTTAGAATTTTAGAATTTTAGAATTTTAGAATTTTAGAATTTTAGAATTTTAGAATTTTAGAATTTTAGAATTTTAGAATTTTAGAATTTTAGAATTTTAGAATTTTAGAATTTTAGAATTTTAGAATTTTAGAATTTTAGAATTTTAGAATTTTAGAATTTTAGAATTTTAGAATTTTAGAATTTTAGAATTTTAGAATTTTAGAATTTTAGAATTTTAGAATTTTAGAATTTTAGAATTTTAGAATTTTAGAATTTTAGAATTTTAGAATTTTAGAATTTTAGAATTTTAGAATTTTAGAATTTTAGAATTTTAGAATTTTAGAATTTTAGAATTTTAGAATTTTAGAATTTTAGAATTTTAGAATTTTAGAATTTTAGAATTTTAGAATTTTAGAATTTTAGAATTTTAGAATTTTAGAATTTTAGAATTTTAGAATTTTAGAATTTTAGAATTTTAGAATTTTAGAATTTTAGAATTTTAGAATTTTAGAATTTTAGAATTTTAGAATTTTAGAATTTTAGAATTTTAGAATTTTAGAATTTTAGAATTTTAGAATTTTAGAATTTTAGAATTTTAGAATTTTAGAATTTTAGAATTTTAGAATTTTAGAATTTTAGAATTTTAGAATTTTAGAATTTTAGAATTTTAGAATTTTAGAATTTTAGAATTTTAGAATTTTAGAATTTTAGAATTTTAGAATTTTAGAATTTTAGAATTTTAGAATTTTAGAATTTTAGAATTTTAGAATTTTAGAATTTTAGAATTTTAGAATTTTAGAATTTTAGAATTTTAGAATTTTAGAATTTTAGAATTTTAGAATTTTAGAATTTTAGAATTTTAGAATTTTAGAATTTTAGAATTTTAGAATTTTAGAATTTTAGAATTTTAGAATTTTAGAATTTTAGAATTTTAGAATTTTAGAATTTTAGAATTTTAGAATTTTAGAATTTTAGAATTTTAGAATTTTAGAATTTTAGAATTTTAGAATTTTAGAATTTTAGAATTTTAGAATTTTAGAATTTTAGAATTTTAGAATTTTAGAATTTTAGAATTTTAGAATTTTAGAATTTTAGAATTTTAGAATTTTAGAATTTTAGAATTTTAGAATTTTAGAATTTTAGAATTTTAGAATTTTAGAATTTTAGAATTTTAGAATTTTAGAATTTTAGAATTTTAGAATTTTAGAATTTTAGAATTTTAGAATTTTAGAATTTTAGAATTTTAGAATTTTAGAATTTTAGAATTTTAGAATTTTAGAATTTTAGAATTTTAGAATTTTAGAATTTTAGAATTTTAGAATTTTAGAATTTTAGAATTTTAGAATTTTAGAATTTTAGAATTTTAGAATTTTAGAATTTTAGAATTTTAGAATTTTAGAATTTTAGAATTTTAGAATTTTAGAATTTTAGAATTTTAGAATTTTAGAATTTTAGAATTTTAGAATTTTAGAATTTTAGAATTTTAGAATTTTAGAATTTTAGAATTTTAGAATTTTAGAATTTTAGAATTTTAGAATTTTAGAATTTTAGAATTTTAGAATTTTAGAATTTTAGAATTTTAGAATTTTAGAATTTTAGAATTTTAGAATTTTAGAATTTTAGAATTTTAGAATTTTAGAATTTTAGAATTTTAGAATTTTAGAATTTTAGAATTTTAGAATTTTAGAATTTTAGAATTTTAGAATTTTAGAATTTTAGAATTTTAGAATTTTAGAATTTTAGAATTTTAGAATTTTAGAATTTTAGAATTTTAGAATTTTAGAATTTTAGAATTTTAGAATTTTAGAATTTTAGAATTTTAGAATTTTAGAATTTTAGAATTTTAGAATTTTAGAATTTTAGAATTTTAGAATTTTAGAATTTTAGAATTTTAGAATTTTAGAATTTTAGAATTTTAGAATTTTAGAATTTTAGAATTTTAGAATTTTAGAATTTTAGAATTTTAGAATTTTAGAATTTTAGAATTTTAGAATTTTAGAATTTTAGAATTTTAGAATTTTAGAATTTTAGAATTTTAGAATTTTAGAATTTTAGAATTTTAGAATTTTAGAATTTTAGAATTTTAGAATTTTAGAATTTTAGAATTTTAGAATTTTAGAATTTTAGAATTTTAGAATTTTAGAATTTTAGAATTTTAGAATTTTAGAATTTTAGAATTTTAGAATTTTAGAATTTTAGAATTTTAGAATTTTAGAATTTTAGAATTTTAGAATTTTAGAATTTTAGAATTTTAGAATTTTAGAATTTTAGAATTTTAGAATTTTAGAATTTTAGAATTTTAGAATTTTAGAATTTTAGAATTTTAGAATTTTAGAATTTTAGAATTTTAGAATTTTAGAATTTTAGAATTTTAGAATTTTAGAATTTTAGAATTTTAGAATTTTAGAATTTTAGAATTTTAGAATTTTAGAATTTTAGAATTTTAGAATTTTAGAATTTTAGAATTTTAGAATTTTAGAATTTTAGAATTTTAGAATTTTAGAATTTTAGAATTTTAGAATTTTAGAATTTTAGAATTTTAGAATTTTAGAATTTTAGAATTTTAGAATTTTAGAATTTTAGAATTTTAGAATTTTAGAATTTTAGAATTTTAGAATTTTAGAATTTTAGAATTTTAGAATTTTAGAATTTTAGAATTTTAGAATTTTAGAATTTTAGAATTTTAGAATTTTAGAATTTTAGAATTTTAGAATTTTAGAATTTTAGAATTTTAGAATTTTAGAATTTTAGAATTTTAGAATTTTAGAATTTTAGAATTTTAGAATTTTAGAATTTTAGAATTTTAGAATTTTAGAATTTTAGAATTTTAGAATTTTAGAATTTTAGAATTTTAGAATTTTAGAATTTTAGAATTTTAGAATTTTAGAATTTTAGAATTTTAGAATTTTAGAATTTTAGAATTTTAGAATTTTAGAATTTTAGAATTTTAGAATTTTAGAATTTTAGAATTTTAGAATTTTAGAATTTTAGAATTTTAGAATTTTAGAATTTTAGAATTTTAGAATTTTAGAATTTTAGAATTTTAGAATTTTAGAATTTTAGAATTTTAGAATTTTAGAATTTTAGAATTTTAGAATTTTAGAATTTTAGAATTTTAGAATTTTAGAATTTTAGAATTTTAGAATTTTAGAATTTTAGAATTTTAGAATTTTAGAATTTTAGAATTTTAGAATTTTAGAATTTTAGAATTTTAGAATTTTAGAATTTTAGAATTTTAGAATTTTAGAATTTTAGAATTTTAGAATTTTAGAATTTTAGAATTTTAGAATTTTAGAATTTTAGAATTTTAGAATTTTAGAATTTTAGAATTTTAGAATTTTAGAATTTTAGAATTTTAGAATTTTAGAATTTTAGAATTTTAGAATTTTAGAATTTTAGAATTTTAGAATTTTAGAATTTTAGAATTTTAGAATTTTAGAATTTTAGAATTTTAGAATTTTAGAATTTTAGAATTTTAGAATTTTAGAATTTTAGAATTTTAGAATTTTAGAATTTTAGAATTTTAGAATTTTAGAATTTTAGAATTTTAGAATTTTAGAATTTTAGAATTTTAGAATTTTAGAATTTTAGAATTTTAGAATTTTAGAATTTTAGAATTTTAGAATTTTAGAATTTTAGAATTTTAGAATTTTAGAATTTTAGAATTTTAGAATTTTAGAATTTTAGAATTTTAGAATTTTAGAATTTTAGAATTTTAGAATTTTAGAATTTTAGAATTTTAGAATTTTAGAATTTTAGAATTTTAGAATTTTAGAATTTTAGAATTTTAGAATTTTAGAATTTTAGAATTTTAGAATTTTAGAATTTTAGAATTTTAGAATTTTAGAATTTTAGAATTTTAGAATTTTAGAATTTTAGAATTTTAGAATTTTAGAATTTTAGAATTTTAGAATTTTAGAATTTTAGAATTTTAGAATTTTAGAATTTTAGAATTTTAGAATTTTAGAATTTTAGAATTTTAGAATTTTAGAATTTTAGAATTTTAGAATTTTAGAATTTTAGAATTTTAGAATTTTAGAATTTTAGAATTTTAGAATTTTAGAATTTTAGAATTTTAGAATTTTAGAATTTTAGAATTTTAGAATTTTAGAATTTTAGAATTTTAGAATTTTAGAATTTTAGAATTTTAGAATTTTAGAATTTTAGAATTTTAGAATTTTAGAATTTTAGAATTTTAGAATTTTAGAATTTTAGAATTTTAGAATTTTAGAATTTTAGAATTTTAGAATTTTAGAATTTTAGAATTTTAGAATTTTAGAATTTTAGAATTTTAGAATTTTAGAATTTTAGAATTTTAGAATTTTAGAATTTTAGAATTTTAGAATTTTAGAATTTTAGAATTTTAGAATTTTAGAATTTTAGAATTTTAGAATTTTAGAATTTTAGAATTTTAGAATTTTAGAATTTTAGAATTTTAGAATTTTAGAATTTTAGAATTTTAGAATTTTAGAATTTTAGAATTTTAGAATTTTAGAATTTTAGAATTTTAGAATTTTAGAATTTTAGAATTTTAGAATTTTAGAATTTTAGAATTTTAGAATTTTAGAATTTTAGAATTTTAGAATTTTAGAATTTTAGAATTTTAGAATTTTAGAATTTTAGAATTTTAGAATTTTAGAATTTTAGAATTTTAGAATTTTAGAATTTTAGAATTTTAGAATTTTAGAATTTTAGAATTTTAGAATTTTAGAATTTTAGAATTTTAGAATTTTAGAATTTTAGAATTTTAGAATTTTAGAATTTTAGAATTTTAGAATTTTAGAATTTTAGAATTTTAGAATTTTAGAATTTTAGAATTTTAGAATTTTAGAATTTTAGAATTTTAGAATTTTAGAATTTTAGAATTTTAGAATTTTAGAATTTTAGAATTTTAGAATTTTAGAATTTTAGAATTTTAGAATTTTAGAATTTTAGAATTTTAGAATTTTAGAATTTTAGAATTTTAGAATTTTAGAATTTTAGAATTTTAGAATTTTAGAATTTTAGAATTTTAGAATTTTAGAATTTTAGAATTTTAGAATTTTAGAATTTTAGAATTTTAGAATTTTAGAATTTTAGAATTTTAGAATTTTAGAATTTTAGAATTTTAGAATTTTAGAATTTTAGAATTTTAGAATTTTAGAATTTTAGAATTTTAGAATTTTAGAATTTTAGAATTTTAGAATTTTAGAATTTTAGAATTTTAGAATTTTAGAATTTTAGAATTTTAGAATTTTAGAATTTTAGAATTTTAGAATTTTAGAATTTTAGAATTTTAGAATTTTAGAATTTTAGAATTTTAGAATTTTAGAATTTTAGAATTTTAGAATTTTAGAATTTTAGAATTTTAGAATTTTAGAATTTTAGAATTTTAGAATTTTAGAATTTTAGAATTTTAGAATTTTAGAATTTTAGAATTTTAGAATTTTAGAATTTTAGAATTTTAGAATTTTAGAATTTTAGAATTTTAGAATTTTAGAATTTTAGAATTTTAGAATTTTAGAATTTTAGAATTTTAGAATTTTAGAATTTTAGAATTTTAGAATTTTAGAATTTTAGAATTTTAGAATTTTAGAATTTTAGAATTTTAGAATTTTAGAATTTTAGAATTTTAGAATTTTAGAATTTTAGAATTTTAGAATTTTAGAATTTTAGAATTTTAGAATTTTAGAATTTTAGAATTTTAGAATTTTAGAATTTTAGAATTTTAGAATTTTAGAATTTTAGAATTTTAGAATTTTAGAATTTTAGAATTTTAGAATTTTAGAATTTTAGAATTTTAGAATTTTAGAATTTTAGAATTTTAGAATTTTAGAATTTTAGAATTTTAGAATTTTAGAATTTTAGAATTTTAGAATTTTAGAATTTTAGAATTTTAGAATTTTAGAATTTTAGAATTTTAGAATTTTAGAATTTTAGAATTTTAGAATTTTAGAATTTTAGAATTTTAGAATTTTAGAATTTTAGAATTTTAGAATTTTAGAATTTTAGAATTTTAGAATTTTAGAATTTTAGAATTTTAGAATTTTAGAATTTTAGAATTTTAGAATTTTAGAATTTTAGAATTTTAGAATTTTAGAATTTTAGAATTTTAGAATTTTAGAATTTTAGAATTTTAGAATTTTAGAATTTTAGAATTTTAGAATTTTAGAATTTTAGAATTTTAGAATTTTAGAATTTTAGAATTTTAGAATTTTAGAATTTTAGAATTTTAGAATTTTAGAATTTTAGAATTTTAGAATTTTAGAATTTTAGAATTTTAGAATTTTAGAATTTTAGAATTTTAGAATTTTAGAATTTTAGAATTTTAGAATTTTAGAATTTTAGAATTTTAGAATTTTAGAATTTTAGAATTTTAGAATTTTAGAATTTTAGAATTTTAGAATTTTAGAATTTTAGAATTTTAGAATTTTAGAATTTTAGAATTTTAGAATTTTAGAATTTTAGAATTTTAGAATTTTAGAATTTTAGAATTTTAGAATTTTAGAATTTTAGAATTTTAGAATTTTAGAATTTTAGAATTTTAGAATTTTAGAATTTTAGAATTTTAGAATTTTAGAATTTTAGAATTTTAGAATTTTAGAATTTTAGAATTTTAGAATTTTAGAATTTTAGAATTTTAGAATTTTAGAATTTTAGAATTTTAGAATTTTAGAATTTTAGAATTTTAGAATTTTAGAATTTTAGAATTTTAGAATTTTAGAATTTTAGAATTTTAGAATTTTAGAATTTTAGAATTTTAGAATTTTAGAATTTTAGAATTTTAGAATTTTAGAATTTTAGAATTTTAGAATTTTAGAATTTTAGAATTTTAGAATTTTAGAATTTTAGAATTTTAGAATTTTAGAATTTTAGAATTTTAGAATTTTAGAATTTTAGAATTTTAGAATTTTAGAATTTTAGAATTTTAGAATTTTAGAATTTTAGAATTTTAGAATTTTAGAATTTTAGAATTTTAGAATTTTAGAATTTTAGAATTTTAGAATTTTAGAATTTTAGAATTTTAGAATTTTAGAATTTTAGAATTTTAGAATTTTAGAATTTTAGAATTTTAGAATTTTAGAATTTTAGAATTTTAGAATTTTAGAATTTTAGAATTTTAGAATTTTAGAATTTTAGAATTTTAGAATTTTAGAATTTTAGAATTTTAGAATTTTAGAATTTTAGAATTTTAGAATTTTAGAATTTTAGAATTTTAGAATTTTAGAATTTTAGAATTTTAGAATTTTAGAATTTTAGAATTTTAGAATTTTAGAATTTTAGAATTTTAGAATTTTAGAATTTTAGAATTTTAGAATTTTAGAATTTTAGAATTTTAGAATTTTAGAATTTTAGAATTTTAGAATTTTAGAATTTTAGAATTTTAGAATTTTAGAATTTTAGAATTTTAGAATTTTAGAATTTTAGAATTTTAGAATTTTAGAATTTTAGAATTTTAGAATTTTAGAATTTTAGAATTTTAGAATTTTAGAATTTTAGAATTTTAGAATTTTAGAATTTTAGAATTTTAGAATTTTAGAATTTTAGAATTTTAGAATTTTAGAATTTTAGAATTTTAGAATTTTAGAATTTTAGAATTTTAGAATTTTAGAATTTTAGAATTTTAGAATTTTAGAATTTTAGAATTTTAGAATTTTAGAATTTTAGAATTTTAGAATTTTAGAATTTTAGAATTTTAGAATTTTAGAATTTTAGAATTTTAGAATTTTAGAATTTTAGAATTTTAGAATTTTAGAATTTTAGAATTTTAGAATTTTAGAATTTTAGAATTTTAGAATTTTAGAATTTTAGAATTTTAGAATTTTAGAATTTTAGAATTTTAGAATTTTAGAATTTTAGAATTTTAGAATTTTAGAATTTTAGAATTTTAGAATTTTAGAATTTTAGAATTTTAGAATTTTAGAATTTTAGAATTTTAGAATTTTAGAATTTTAGAATTTTAGAATTTTAGAATTTTAGAATTTTAGAATTTTAGAATTTTAGAATTTTAGAATTTTAGAATTTTAGAATTTTAGAATTTTAGAATTTTAGAATTTTAGAATTTTAGAATTTTAGAATTTTAGAATTTTAGAATTTTAGAATTTTAGAATTTTAGAATTTTAGAATTTTAGAATTTTAGAATTTTAGAATTTTAGAATTTTAGAATTTTAGAATTTTAGAATTTTAGAATTTTAGAATTTTAGAATTTTAGAATTTTAGAATTTTAGAATTTTAGAATTTTAGAATTTTAGAATTTTAGAATTTTAGAATTTTAGAATTTTAGAATTTTAGAATTTTAGAATTTTAGAATTTTAGAATTTTAGAATTTTAGAATTTTAGAATTTTAGAATTTTAGAATTTTAGAATTTTAGAATTTTAGAATTTTAGAATTTTAGAATTTTAGAATTTTAGAATTTTAGAATTTTAGAATTTTAGAATTTTAGAATTTTAGAATTTTAGAATTTTAGAATTTTAGAATTTTAGAATTTTAGAATTTTAGAATTTTAGAATTTTAGAATTTTAGAATTTTAGAATTTTAGAATTTTAGAATTTTAGAATTTTAGAATTTTAGAATTTTAGAATTTTAGAATTTTAGAATTTTAGAATTTTAGAATTTTAGAATTTTAGAATTTTAGAATTTTAGAATTTTAGAATTTTAGAATTTTAGAATTTTAGAATTTTAGAATTTTAGAATTTTAGAATTTTAGAATTTTAGAATTTTAGAATTTTAGAATTTTAGAATTTTAGAATTTTAGAATTTTAGAATTTTAGAATTTTAGAATTTTAGAATTTTAGAATTTTAGAATTTTAGAATTTTAGAATTTTAGAATTTTAGAATTTTAGAATTTTAGAATTTTAGAATTTTAGAATTTTAGAATTTTAGAATTTTAGAATTTTAGAATTTTAGAATTTTAGAATTTTAGAATTTTAGAATTTTAGAATTTTAGAATTTTAGAATTTTAGAATTTTAGAATTTTAGAATTTTAGAATTTTAGAATTTTAGAATTTTAGAATTTTAGAATTTTAGAATTTTAGAATTTTAGAATTTTAGAATTTTAGAATTTTAGAATTTTAGAATTTTAGAATTTTAGAATTTTAGAATTTTAGAATTTTAGAATTTTAGAATTTTAGAATTTTAGAATTTTAGAATTTTAGAATTTTAGAATTTTAGAATTTTAGAATTTTAGAATTTTAGAATTTTAGAATTTTAGAATTTTAGAATTTTAGAATTTTAGAATTTTAGAATTTTAGAATTTTAGAATTTTAGAATTTTAGAATTTTAGAATTTTAGAATTTTAGAATTTTAGAATTTTAGAATTTTAGAATTTTAGAATTTTAGAATTTTAGAATTTTAGAATTTTAGAATTTTAGAATTTTAGAATTTTAGAATTTTAGAATTTTAGAATTTTAGAATTTTAGAATTTTAGAATTTTAGAATTTTAGAATTTTAGAATTTTAGAATTTTAGAATTTTAGAATTTTAGAATTTTAGAATTTTAGAATTTTAGAATTTTAGAATTTTAGAATTTTAGAATTTTAGAATTTTAGAATTTTAGAATTTTAGAATTTTAGAATTTTAGAATTTTAGAATTTTAGAATTTTAGAATTTTAGAATTTTAGAATTTTAGAATTTTAGAATTTTAGAATTTTAGAATTTTAGAATTTTAGAATTTTAGAATTTTAGAATTTTAGAATTTTAGAATTTTAGAATTTTAGAATTTTAGAATTTTAGAATTTTAGAATTTTAGAATTTTAGAATTTTAGAATTTTAGAATTTTAGAATTTTAGAATTTTAGAATTTTAGAATTTTAGAATTTTAGAATTTTAGAATTTTAGAATTTTAGAATTTTAGAATTTTAGAATTTTAGAATTTTAGAATTTTAGAATTTTAGAATTTTAGAATTTTAGAATTTTAGAATTTTAGAATTTTAGAATTTTAGAATTTTAGAATTTTAGAATTTTAGAATTTTAGAATTTTAGAATTTTAGAATTTTAGAATTTTAGAATTTTAGAATTTTAGAATTTTAGAATTTTAGAATTTTAGAATTTTAGAATTTTAGAATTTTAGAATTTTAGAATTTTAGAATTTTAGAATTTTAGAATTTTAGAATTTTAGAATTTTAGAATTTTAGAATTTTAGAATTTTAGAATTTTAGAATTTTAGAATTTTAGAATTTTAGAATTTTAGAATTTTAGAATTTTAGAATTTTAGAATTTTAGAATTTTAGAATTTTAGAATTTTAGAATTTTAGAATTTTAGAATTTTAGAATTTTAGAATTTTAGAATTTTAGAATTTTAGAATTTTAGAATTTTAGAATTTTAGAATTTTAGAATTTTAGAATTTTAGAATTTTAGAATTTTAGAATTTTAGAATTTTAGAATTTTAGAATTTTAGAATTTTAGAATTTTAGAATTTTAGAATTTTAGAATTTTAGAATTTTAGAATTTTAGAATTTTAGAATTTTAGAATTTTAGAATTTTAGAATTTTAGAATTTTAGAATTTTAGAATTTTAGAATTTTAGAATTTTAGAATTTTAGAATTTTAGAATTTTAGAATTTTAGAATTTTAGAATTTTAGAATTTTAGAATTTTAGAATTTTAGAATTTTAGAATTTTAGAATTTTAGAATTTTAGAATTTTAGAATTTTAGAATTTTAGAATTTTAGAATTTTAGAATTTTAGAATTTTAGAATTTTAGAATTTTAGAATTTTAGAATTTTAGAATTTTAGAATTTTAGAATTTTAGAATTTTAGAATTTTAGAATTTTAGAATTTTAGAATTTTAGAATTTTAGAATTTTAGAATTTTAGAATTTTAGAATTTTAGAATTTTAGAATTTTAGAATTTTAGAATTTTAGAATTTTAGAATTTTAGAATTTTAGAATTTTAGAATTTTAGAATTTTAGAATTTTAGAATTTTAGAATTTTAGAATTTTAGAATTTTAGAATTTTAGAATTTTAGAATTTTAGAATTTTAGAATTTTAGAATTTTAGAATTTTAGAATTTTAGAATTTTAGAATTTTAGAATTTTAGAATTTTAGAATTTTAGAATTTTAGAATTTTAGAATTTTAGAATTTTAGAATTTTAGAATTTTAGAATTTTAGAATTTTAGAATTTTAGAATTTTAGAATTTTAGAATTTTAGAATTTTAGAATTTTAGAATTTTAGAATTTTAGAATTTTAGAATTTTAGAATTTTAGAATTTTAGAATTTTAGAATTTTAGAATTTTAGAATTTTAGAATTTTAGAATTTTAGAATTTTAGAATTTTAGAATTTTAGAATTTTAGAATTTTAGAATTTTAGAATTTTAGAATTTTAGAATTTTAGAATTTTAGAATTTTAGAATTTTAGAATTTTAGAATTTTAGAATTTTAGAATTGTTAGAATTTTAGAATTTTAGAATTTTAGAATTTTAGAATTTTAGAATTTTAGAATTTTAGAATTTTAGAATTTTAGAATTTTAGAATTTTAGAATTTTAGAATTTTAGAATTTTAGAATTTTAGAATTTTAGAATTTTAGAATTTTAGAATTTTAGAATTTTAGAATTTTAGAATTTTAGAATTTTAGAATTTTAGAATTTTAGAATTTTAGAATTTTAGAATTTTAGAATTTTAGAATTTTAGAATTTTAGAATTTTAGAATTTTAGAATTTTAGAATTTTAGAATTTTAGAATTTTAGAATTTTAGAATTTTAGAATTTTAGAATTTTAGAATTTTAGAATTTTAGAATTTTAGAATTTTAGAATTTTAGAATTTTAGAATTTTAGAATTTTAGAATTTTAGAATTTTAGAATTTTAGAATTTTAGAATTTTAGAATTTTAGAATTTTAGAATTTTAGAATTTTAGAATTTTAGAATTTTAGAATTTTAGAATTTTAGAATTTTAGAATTTTAGAATTTTAGAATTTTAGAATTTTAGAATTTTAGAATTTTAGAATTTAGAATTTTAGAATTTTAGAATTTTAGAATTTTAGAATTTTAGATTTTAGAATTTTAGATTTAGAATT
>NW_026683665.1:0-25720 GCF_030247195.1 Topomyia yanbarensis | reverse complement strand
AATTAGCATAATAAATATGGAGCAGCGTGGACCATATGCTGCAGTTCCGCGCAAAATATGTCCGTCTAGGGATTCGACCCAGTAACGCTGGCGTGTGGTGCATGAAGTATTGCCCCACAGCCCCACTCATCTAAATAGATGCTGCGAACATTTTGACGCTCAGCAGACATAGCTTGGAATGGAAATTTCCCCATGCACAAATTTAGATGTATTAAGAGCGTTTTACATTGGGCAGTTAGTCTTGCCGGCACCGCAAGTGAATATAAATGATGATGTAAAGTAGGATAACTCAACCGCTTCTTGTGCACGAGGTCCGCGCATAGCCGGAAAGCGATCTTTAACCATTTTATCCTGTTTCCCTCAGAGCGACTACTACAGTGAACATTGCAAATGATTAGTAAGGCAGTGAAGCTCAAGGCATTTGCCTTGTTTCGGGGTGGCGCATTGTTCAAGACTGCGTGGTAGCAGACGATGGTGACGATATCGTTAATTTGTTTGCAAAACGTTATCGAAAGATGAGGGAAAACTAAATATTGTATAAATAAGTTCAGCAGAATTTATTCCATTATCTAGCAATGCTGTTTTTTAGTTTGTTATATGTAATGCAAATTTGTTTTTGACTGATGAAAAGAAGACTATGGTTCTGGTATTCCAATTCATTGAATTCAAAAAAGTTTCTTTCCTCTTTATAGGACTTTCAGTCAACTAATACTGAGTAAATTTAATATGTGTGTGGATCGGCTGGCGGTATTTTTTCTCAGTCTTACTGTAACATCCTGACTAGTCAGATAAATTAGGGCTCGTCTACCCTACATAGTGTTCAGTTTATGGTTAAGACTCTCTCGAGGGGTGATAGTGATTCTCATGTTTAGAAAAAAAATCGTTCTACACGTACCATCCAATCTCAACAGAGCTATTGGACTACTTTTGTAAATAACTTGCGTGTCTTTTAATACCTCTAGCTCAAAAAGAATACTTTGTATTTTAAATCATTTGGTTTCATTGGAAAGGTGAGAAAAAATTGAGCAATGCCCTCATACCATTCAGTTAATAAGTTTAACTAACCGTTTTGAAAGAAAAGTATCAACAAGTTAGCGTTTTATCGACCTTTTGCTGATTTTTCGAAAACCAAAATAGTTAGTATCATCATTTATTAATTCAAATTGTTCGTCTGAGAAAAAGATTAATATTTTTTTCTTTGACGTCATAAATTTATCTCTTCTTGTTCAGGGGTATTTAACTTGGGTATTTTCATCATATTTTCACTTATACTGATACTAATTTTAAAAAAAACCTGTTTTAATCCACCTAGCTATGCAATTGTGCCTTTCTCATTTCTCTAAACTATGGCACGGAGGCTTTTTATGTTCAACATAGTTGTGGAAATGTCCATTACATTCTTAGTACACTTTGCATTTATACACAATGGCTTGCCAGCCACGAACTTGATGAGCTACGTGTCGACGGCGAAACACTTGAAACAAAAAATATCATACTTCATTAGCCTAATCAGCATTAGATCAATGTTATCTGCTTGCTAACTCATTTTGTCATGCGGGGGTGGGTATGTGAGGAGGGCGAAAATCCCATGAACGAACGACTCCCCCGCTTAAATTGATATGCTTTGTGATATAGTGGTGGTTTAAAGATGATGGGGTTGAAAGGGAGGAATATGAGGGCTGAATGGGGTAGTGGTCTGAGGGGTGATTTAAGGAGATTTTTAAGGGAGGGGAGTGAACAGTAGAGGGGGGGGGTGTAACCCCTCTCCGTAAACCATCAACTACGCCCCTGTTAAAATCCATAAACCTTATGCGAGTTGAAAAAAAATTAGGGGGGGGGGGGTTAGGTTGACGTTTTTCAGAGTGATTGCATAACCTTTCTATATGAGAAAAGCAAAAATGTGCCAACATCCAAAAAAGTGAATCGTCGTCAAATTTTTTTACGAGTTTGCATCAAATCTTGACGTTTCATGCACCTTGAACACATTTAGCATCAAAAATAAAAATTCTATTTTTAATTTTTCCAATAGTTTATATGAGAAATTTCTGTGTGGCCGCACTCTGAAACCCGTAATTCCGGAACCAGAATTCCGATCGATCCAAAATTCAATAGAAGCCGATGGGAAGGTTGCACCTTTCATTTGAGACTAAGTTTGGGCAAATCGGTCCAGCCATCTGTGAGAAAAATGAGTGACATTATTTGACACATACACACACACATACAGACTTTTTCTGATCTCGACGAACTGAGTCGAATGGGATATGACACTTGGCCCTCCGGGCCGGGATTAGGTTGACGTTTTTCAGAGTGATTGCATAACCTTTCTATATGAGAAAGACAAAAATGTGCCAAAATCCAAAAAGTGAATCGTCGTCAAATTTTTTTTGTCAGTCAGATACTATATTTCTTGTTTGCATTGGAAATTTGAGAAAATTTCACACAGAAAATGTGTCTTTCGGTTAAGTGCCTTTAATGTTTCTTAAGAAGTAAAATAGTTTAACGATCGTGCTATTATTTTGTATTTGTATTTTGCATTTGGTAGTTGGTATTTGGCATTTGGTATTTGATATTTGGTATTTGATATTTGCTATTTGCTATTTGGTATTTGGTATTTGATATTTGCTATTTGGTATTTGGTATTTGGTATTTGCTATTTGGTATTTGGTATTTGCTATTTGATATTTGATATTTGGTATTTGGTATTTGGTATTTGGTATTTGGTATTTGGTATTTGGTATTTGGTATTTGGTATTTGGTATTTGGTATTTGGTATTTGGTATTTGGTATTTGGTATTTGGTATTTGGTATTTGGTATTTGGTATTTGGTATTTGGTATTTGGTATTTGGTATTTGGTATTTGGTATTTGGTATTTGGTATTTGGTATTTGGTATTTGGTATTTGGTATTTGGTATTTGGTATTTGGTATTTGGTATTTGGTATTTGGTATTTGGTATTTGGTATTTGGTATTTGGTATTTGGTATTTGGTATTTGGTATTTGGTATTTGGTATTTGGTATTTGGTATTTGGTATTTGGTATTTGGTATTTGGTATTTGGTATTTGGTATTTGGTATTTGGTATTTGGTATTTGGTATTTGGTATTTGGTATTTGGAATTTGGTATTTGGTATTTGGTATTTGGTATTTGGTATTTGGTATTTGGTATTTGGTATTTGGTATTTGGTATTTGGTATTTGGTATTTGGTATTTGGTATTTGGTATTTGGTATTTGGTATTTGGTATTTGGTATTTGGTATTTGGTATTTGGTATTTGGTATTCGGTATTTGGTATTTGGTATTTGGTATTTGATATTTGATATTTGATATTTGCTATTTGCTATTTGATATTTGGTATTTGATATTTGGTATTTGGTATTTGGTATTTGGTATTTGGTATTTGATATTTGGTATTTGCTATTTGGTATTTGGTATTTGATATTTGGTATTTGGTATTTGGTATTTGGTATTTGCTATTTGATATTTGGTATTTGGTATTTGGTATTTGGTATTTGGTATTTGGTATTTGGTATTTGGTATTTGGTATTTGGTATTTGGTATTTGGTATTTGCTATTTGATATTTGGTATTTGGTATTTGGTATTTGGTATTTGGTATTTGGTATTTGGTATTTGGTATTTGGTATTTGGTATTTGGTATTTGGTATTTGGTATTTGGTATTTGGTATTTGGTATTTGGTATTTGGTATTTGGTATTTGGTATTTGGTATTTGGTATTTGGTATTTGGTATTTGGTATTTGGTATTTGGTATTTGGTATTTGGTATTTGGTATTTGGTATTTGGTATTTGGTATTTGGTATTTGGTATTTGGTATTTGGTATTTGGTATTTGGTATTTGGTATTTGGTATTTGGTATTTGGTATTTGGTATTTGGAATTTGGTATTTGGTATTTGGTATTTGGTATTTGGTATTTGGTATTTGGTATTTGGTATTTGGTATTTGGTATTTGGTATTTGGTATTTGGTATTTGGTATTTGGTATTTGGTATTTGGTATTTGGTATTCGGTATTTGGTATTTGGTATTTGGTATTTGATATTTGATATTTGCTATTTGCTATTTGATATTTGGTATTTGATATTTGGTATTTGGTATTTGGTATTTGGTATTTGATATTTGGTATTTGATATTTGATATTTGGTATTGGGTATTTGGTATTTGGTATTTGGTATTTGGTATTTGGTATTTGGTATTTGGTATTTGGTATTTGGTATTTGGTATTTGGTATTTGGTATTTGGTATTTGGTATTTGGTATTTGGTATTTGGTATTTGGTATTTGGTATTTGGTATTTGGTATTTGGTATTTGGTATTTGGTATTTGGTATTTGGTATTTGGTATTTGGTATTTGGTATTTGGTATTTGGTATTTGATATTTGATATTTGGTATTTGCTATTTGCTATTTGCTATTTGCTATTTGATATTTGGTATTTGGTATTTGGTATTTGGTATTTGATATTTGGTATTTGGTATTTGATATTTGGTATTGGGTATTTGGTGTTTGGTATTTGGTATTTATTATTTGGTATTTGATATTTGGATTCGTATAACGCTTTTACGTGGTCAATGCTCTGCAGCTTTGTTTTTAGCTATATTATAGTTTTAATTAAACATGTCCCTTGTACGATGAAAACTGATGACAAAACATTTCGTAACATTAACGATATCACATGTTTCTTTGACACCAGTTGTAAAATATATCAATTAGACACTGTAGTTCACGGCAACCGGCTTAAAAAAACAGTTTACCTCCACGCATTAGAACAATGGTCGAATCATTCACGAACAATGAAAATAGTAGCGGACCTAGCATCCTACCCTAAAGGGTAGGTAAATAGCAATCTTTATTTCAAATGTGTAAAAAACCCTCAATTAAAAAAAACAACGTAGGGGTTAGGTATTTTATACATAAAATGTGTATGAAAAGTTTGAAATAAATCGATAAAGTAGTTTTTGAATGGCAAATTTCACCGCAAATCGTGTTTTTGCAGAGACGTTATACAAAAACCTTTGCAACGAGTAGCTTGTCGAGATATTTGCCTGGAAAAATTACATTATAATATACAAAAGTTTGGATCAATTCGCTTCACCCAAATTTCTAAAAAAAATCCCGAAAAAAGTGTTTTTTCACGCTGAAACCTATAGCCCTCCCTTACTGTCTCGAATGCTAGAGCAAATTAAATGCTTTAGATAACCACATCCATCTCCTACAAAAATCCCTGTGCGGACCAGCTTACCTAAATGTTTACCGAGCAAACTTCCGGCTAATGATAATAGGTTTATCTGCATTTAGTCCATGTGCACTGTAAATGGATGCGATTCAAACCTACCTTCTTCGCAAAGGTCGTCAATTGCCCTGGCTTACTCTTTTCTGATCACACATCACAGATACATACTGTTAAGCGGAGTCCCAGACCTCTAGCCATCAACCGGTTCACTAGCACCAAAGGGAAATGCTGTGAATCTGACCCCCAAGCGGACAATCAGCTAACATATCTACACTGTAAAAAAATTAATTTACATGCGGTTAAAAAATGAAAACAATTTCTTCATATGCCTTCAATTACTACATTACAAATGATTCTGTGTTAATGTTTCTTACATTTTATTCAGTGTAATCACTGAACAATGTGCCCTATTCGCGCTCTCCGAAAACCCATCTAGAGACGTAGAGACGGACAAGTAAACGAGAAAAAACAGGTAGATATAGGCAATGGCAGGTGCAATCCGTGAATCCGCAAGCAGTGTGAGCGAATATATTTTTTTTTCGAAGTTAAATGGTGCTCGTAAAAAAACGAAACGGGACCAGCCGAAAAGAGAGAAGACACACATCGGCACACACACAGGCTCACATTTGGGAGGATCTCGGTGAATTGGATTGGGCCGCCTTGAAAAAAGAGAGCACCTGGTTCGAAAGCCTGAAGGAACCAACTTGATATGGGCAGTGGCCGAAATAAAAAAAAAGGCTGGTAGTAAACGGACTGCGGCATCGAACGATGAGTGCATCTGACTGTTGAAATCTGTTACGCTTGGAAGTGGTTTTATTAAACTTGTAAATAGCATGCAGGTGATTCTTCTGGGTCGAAATTGAAGAGGATGCAACAGTTCTGGGCCTGGCAATGAAAGCGAGTCAATGACCCTGACGAATGGTACCGGTGATGAATTGAGCGTTGACATTATGTTTGGAGATGAAGTTTCGTAACATTCACGACAGGTTCAAAGAAGGACATTCTTATAGTACAATAATGTCAGTCAGTCCGTGAGACATTGTTGGTCGGTAGTTTCAAATGTTCACAACTAAACTACGCAAGAAGTCCCGGGTTCAGAAACTAACTATATATTCTTCAATTTGAGAATCATTTTCAGATCGCACATTTTTATATAATTATTCATTTCATGAATAAACCAATGTTTGGAATTTTAATACACCGCTCAACACAAGATGAGGATCAGAGCGAAAAAAAAATGGTAAAAATTTGAGGTCCCACGAAATCCCTGGTGAAGAAATTTTTGAAAAAAATTGGAACGGGGTGTCACAGTTTAAAACCAAAGTTTGTACAGAGAACTAGGGTGGTGCTATAGGGAAGATATCAATGAAAATTGCCATATTAAATTGTCGCATGAAGTCTTAAATAAATTACAATTATTACATCGAAAAAGGAATCTATGGAATTTTTTAGCTCACTTGAACATCATAAAGGGGTGTAGCGTTTGATTATTAATTTCATAATATTCGAAAATATTCAAAGAATATTTTACAAATTTCTTCACAATGATTTAGTTGAAACCCTAAGCCCCTGCCATCATTTGAATTTGTTCTGCTCCCAAACCCATCGATCATCGATTTGCCTGTTGGTGGGCCAGTCAGCGTTGACACCATCGGCGGACTGTAGCACTTGAACCCTCTAATCCGCTTGAGTTGACCGAATATTTTTTGAATGATCCATTCCAAGGTTATCTCTATATTCATTTTCACCTGAAAGATGTTTTTTATTTCATGGAATTTTGTTTTTAAACTGTGAAGTCTCGTTTCAATAATTTTCAACAATTTCTTCACAATAATTTATTCGGAACCCTAAATCCCTGCCCTGAATTTGTTCTGCTCCCAATCCCAGTGCGCTGGGAAAATTCGGTGAATAAAAGTTTTTCCACCTCCAAAAAAACTAAAATGTCCTCCTCGAATCGAATGCTGCCCCAATTATCACAATACCATTTTAACCAATGCATTGAACAAAGAAGGAAGAGGCTGCTCTTACTAACAGCTTCAAATGGGTAGGGTAATCATAGAAACAGGGCAAAAATAGACTTCACACTCCATGTAGAAAGTGATACGTTCCTAAACCACATCACGTAAGAAAGTAGATATTCTAAATGGAAAATGTCCCAACTCAACCATTGAAAAGAACTTATTATTGTCTATCGCATTAATCAAAGTGACCAATCTAAAACTTTGGCCATCAACTTAAATTCTGCCTGTCCAGTTTTTATTCAAGGAAAATAATAAAACCATCCACGATCCAACAATACGGAATATTGGGTTTTGAATCGATTGTTCCAGGACGTTGGATTCTGTTCTGTGCTTAGGGTAGCATATGTTGCGGCTTTCTATATGCTCTCATAACGGTTCCGTCTGTGGCAGTTGTCTGCAACATATTCTGCAGTAATTCGTTAGAACCCGTACACAAGAGGAACTCCATTTTTTTCAACATTGCACACGTTCACCTTCCATTGTCTGTCAGCTCAAAATGTGTTCATTTTTGCAATGAAAGGAGTAACCAGGAGGACCTGCAACGGAAAGGCACAACACACATGTTCACTGTTCTGAAGTTCTATCCGCCAGAGACGGTAAAAAGAAGAAACAAAATCGGATTAAGTTCTTTTCAGTGAAAAGCAACCGCTACATTCTCTTCTATTTAGCCAGGCCGAAAATTTTAATTACACCTTTCTTCCGTGTTGCAGCAAAATGAGAGCAAAATCTACTGGACCGGCTTTTGCTCTGTTTTTAATGTTACACGTGCATATGTTCTTATCCTGTATGTTTGGAAGCGTTACTCTTGTATTTAAAGAAAAGTTAGTATTTGTGTTGGTGTAGATTACGCTTCTGTAGACCTAGACAAAAGGTGTCTTATATGTTTTCATCACAAACGTTTAAACATCTTTCGAAAAAAAACATGAGCATAGCTAAAGGTAAACTGAATGAAACACCCTTCCTGAAAAGACACAGTATTAAAAGAAAAATAACCATGCTATCTTCAAGTTCCTATAGAATTAAGCAAGTTCGAGCGGTGTATCTGTGACTAAGCTAAATGGCAGGTGATCTCAAAACTGAAAAGGGAACAAATGCGAGACCTCAAAATTTGGTCGAAACAGTCGGGTTGCGAGCCCCTCTTAGTTTCTATGACGATCAGCAGGACAGCTGCCGGATAGGAAATAAGATAATTTATATTGTTATTAGATACAAGCAACTTCTGGCAGGTAGAGGTTACTAAATACAATGGGTAGGTCTGCACACGCCGATCGTTTCATGTTTGTGGGGGATGGGTGAGTTTGGCGATCAGCAGATGTTTTTTGAAATATTAGACCGCTACAGCATAGGCCTGTGTGGAGTCATTTGGCAGAATGCAGAAAAAGGAATGGACATAAATATTTAATTTTCTTTCATATCAGGAATACAGCACGACGGACATTTAATTTTCAAGGTGCGAGTTTACATCTTAGAATCCTTTAATTACAGTCATCCGAAAGTGTGGATCAAACTTTTCGAGTAGGATGCCATTGGCAACGTATTTGAATTATTTATACTGTAAAATCTCATATACTGTACTTGCGAGCAACGAACCTATAACGTGTATGGCAAAAAATGCACTTTGCGATTTCTATCCCACCATACTTAGGGTAATGTGCCTGTTTTGGTAATATTAGGAAGGGTGCCGGATTGTTTCAATAATTACGGGGCCTACGATCAATGGAATGGATTTAAATTGGCATCAGCATCTTTGCTTCGTCCTAAGAATCATTTTTTTCTTTTTTCCGAGATTTGTCCTACTGGAGCTGAAGGGCTCCCCGTCAGAATCACATACTACAATTTGCAGCCGAGACAGGCAATGTCGCCCACTAAAACACTGCTTTGTAACGGACCGTGACTCTGAATGTGATATTCATTGTACGGTTCAGGTATGTGCGGGCGTAGGGACTCGCGATCGCGTGTATCGTCGCGAAGAGCTCGAGTATTTGTACGTTAACGTGTTCGATCGCGTGTGCGTTTGTATGTCGCGTGTGCTAACGTGTATGTAACTTCGCGTATAGAAATTCTATTTTATAACCGTGTGGCTTTCGCATATTCGCGTGTGTTTTTGGATAATCGCACGCGGACAATGAATCTAATACTTTATTTTTGGTGCACGGTTTTTTTTATGTAGGCGAAATCGCGGGCGTAAGTATGTGTGGATTATTGAAGTTTCATGGTCTCGTTTGTAGCCAGGTTTGTACTATCGCAAAGGCCCCGAGCGTTTGTACCTATATGAGTATAGATAGCGAATAGTAGATATACTAATAAAAGAAATCATAACATGCCGAATAAAAAAAAAGATGTAAAGAGCTTGATTAGAAGTGTATAAATTGACCGATACTATTTCGGTATACATCAATAGAAAAGCAAACTAATAGATAGTACAAAAGAAACAGACTAGCGAAGTAGAAAAAAACACATGTAACAAGCAATCAAACTCGTCTAAATGCAGCAAATGTTGTATATTTACCATTAACGACAATTGCATGCTGTTAGACTTTCATCATGCTATACTGGCCAGGAATGAATGACTCACGTGCGTCGGTAAATTCATTGTACCTTAATTTATCCAATCCGACTTTCCCGAATGAATAGAACCAAATGCAAAAATTGATCACCAGAATCATTAGCCACTATTCTATCATATACGCCAGTTCTGCATCCATTCCCTGACCCAACTGCCACAAATACTCAGACGAATACATACATAGATAGACATACGACTAGCACATAACAATTGTACACTAGTACGACAAACTACGATTATTACAAAGCGACAACTAATAGGTTTCTACTTATGTATTTATTAAATTAATTCAATTATTAAATTAATTTAATTAGTATATGCACGATGACGAACTCGACCGATAAATGGACACACAATGACTCCCACTGTGAGCCCCGTCCACGAATACCGCCATCAAATTGTGGAACAATATTTGCAAACACGGCACACTACAAAAGTCAATGCACGTCGACCCGCCAGTCGGCCACATCACCGCGCACAGACCAGTGGTTGAGCGTTTGTATGCGCAGGTGCAGAGTATGAAGAAACATAGAACATAAAAAAGGCGCATAAGCCCTCTCGGTCTCCTCGATGCACCACTATCGAGGCGTAATGAAATAACCATCTTAAAGCAGTTTTTCTTTAGCGCTGATGCACGAAATATGCCTGATGATGTTTGCAATACCGTCAAACCCCTCAACCTTGGGGAGAGCTTCGTCCTAAGAATCAATTTAATAACGAAAATGATCTCAAAATGTGGAAATACTTCGGTTTGAGTGTTACAAAAATTCGAATCGAATGCCACAACTATCGCACTACCATTTGAGCCAATGCGTAAAACAAAGATGGCTGATGCTACTCTAACCAACGGATTCGATTGGGTAAGGTTATAATAGTAACAGGGTGAACATAGGCCCATTTCCCTATAGAGTGAATGATTGGAATACTTCCTAACATTTCACACAGCCACCCTCTATAAATAATCGAAATCTGAATTAATCGAAATAAAATATTACTCGTAACTCCTGAAGCGAAAAAAAACATCTTTAAACTTATTCCGAATGAACTATGTAGAACAGTGATTCTCAACCTGGGGTCCGCGGACCTCTAGGGGGCCGTGAAGGGCCCGCAAAGAAAAGAATATCTTCTGAGTGGATATTGACAGTTCAAGTCTTGTTTCCAACAGGCCAAAAATAATATATTGATAGCATATAAAATCGATGCTTAGTCCCAGTATATCTCGAAAATAAACATGAGAGCCTAAATTCCGTACCTTCACTTATTATACTTGAAATCTGTTGCGGATCCACTGAGAGGGTCGTGGGAGTCCGGACCCCCCGGAAATTTTCAAATCGTATTCGTATTCTAAATTAGTTTCAATGTTAGTTTCAAACTTAAAATCATTTCAAACCAAATTTGACCACCAAAACTGATTTTCAATGAGTTTTTTACGTATTGCGTATAGAACAATGCTCATTTCGAAATCGAAATTTCAGACTCCCCCATAATTTTTTTCTGGATCCGCACCTGCTTTAAATATAGTAAATTATGTTGCTATTATTTGCGTCTTTGTGACCTCTGCGTGGTCTCACTAAAGCAGTTCAAGAGAGTTAGAAATTGACCGCTTCGGATCCAAATGAAATATTTTACAACAACTGCCTTTAAGCCCTCCAAATGGCAGGGTTTGATAACAGGAAGTTTCGAGGCCCTCATGAAAGGTCAATGATGGAAGACCGAATTTTAAACGAAACGAACAGTTAGATCACGAACGATTTTACACAGCATCTAATTTGACTTCGAAGAATATTCCACTCATTCTGTATCCGTTCTAATATGACCACGAGCCAACCATCCGGCAATGGCATTTTTCTGAAGCAGAATGATTTTCAACATCCTTATACAGAATCGACGAGTGCTTTTGATCTGCGCTTCCCGCACCTGAGGGCATTTTATACAAATGTCGAGCCTGGTGCTCATCGTTGTCGCCCCCAATTCCACACCATCCTCGTCGATGTCACACTTCAAAAATGCTACAACCGCCTCAGGGTCTCTCGGCAGCACCGTTGCTGTTCCCGTCAGTCAACAGCAGAACAGTTGCGACGAACGAAACCCCGGGAATTGTTCAATTTACTAAAGCGGACGTGACAATTTGTGACGGCTGCAAAACGGAAACGCAACAAAAAGGGCCTAGAGTAGCGTCGGGTCGACGGTTCCTGCTGTCGTCGTCGATCAAAAACCATTCTACCATGGTCTATTCGTGCAAATAATGACAGAGATGGCGATGATGTGGAAGAGAACCGGTGTATAACAAAAAAAAACTTATCGAACATTCAATGCGGGCTGAAGGAAGCTAGAAAGGCCAATGCTTCCTGCTTTTGCTCATCTATTTCCGAGTGCGAACTCTGATCACTTCGTATAAAGTTACTAAAAATCGAAGTCAATTATCGATTTCATCGTTTCTGTCCATTTGGCTATTAATAATACAGTGGTGTTATCGAGAAAGCGTCGCATTTTATTTTTATATCAGAGCGCTTAAATTTTTTTAATGAAATAATAGTTACCAGCTTTAAAAAATTACGTGTTGAATTTCTGTTGGCTAAATAAAAATGTGCTGTCTTTGACAAATCACAATATAAACAATAGGCGATAAGGAACCGTCCTGGTAATTAAATTTAATTTGAATTGGTTCGAAGGAGGTAGGTTAAATTCGGAAGAGATACTGTACATTTCCAAAAATCAATGCTGCAGAGTAAATCAAACAATAGATGATTACATTATTTTTACCAACTGCAACAATTATCTAAAATACGCTGAAATAGTTTGTGTGATAAAAAAAATGAAATTTTTCGAATTATCACTTGGTGAGCCGGTGCACCTGATAATTTTATAAAAATTGGTATGTTCAAGTCGTTTTACTACAGAAATCTAAATTCTTAAATTAATAATAATTCCATCTGGATCACGAGAAAAATTGTTAGACCCATCTGTACGCCGTCATTTGTTGCATTCATGGCCATATTTTAAAAGTGTTGTATTTTCTGTTTTATTAACTTAAATTTCTTAACTTGAACGTTCATGATTATTTCTGCTTTTGTGCGACTTGGTTTGAAGTTTTTTCGACGTGAGGAAATTTATGATCTTTGCAACGGTACCAACTTCTATACATATCTTGCTCTCTTATCGTGCAACAATAACGCCCCAGGGTTAGACAGAATCAAATTCAACTTGCTGAAGAATCTGCCTGACACTGCAAAAAGGCGCCTGTTGAATTTATTTAACAAGTTTCTTGAGGGTAACATTGTCCCTTATGAATGGAGGCAAGTGAAGGTCATCGCCATCCAAAAACCAGGAAAACTAGCCTCCGACCACAACTCGTATCGGCCGATTGCAATGCTGTCCTGTATTCGGAAGTTGTTCGAGAAAATGATCATGTTTCGCCTCGACAATTGGGTTGAAGCAAATGGCTTACTGTCAGATACACAATTTGGCTTCCGCAAAGGCAAAGGGACGAACGATTGCCTTGCGTTGCTTTCTACAGAAATCCAAATGGCCTATGCTAACAAAGAGCAGATGGCATCAGTCTTCTTGGATATTAAGGGGGCTTTTGACTCAGTTTCTATCAACACTCTGTCAGAGAAGCTGCACCAGCATGGTCTTTCGCCAATTTTAAATAACTTTTTGCTAAACCTGTTGTCTGAAAAGCACATGCACTTTTCGCATGGCGATTTAACAACATCGCGATTTAGCTACATGGGTCTTCCCCAGGGCTCATGTCTAAGTCCCCTGCTCTACAATTTCTACGTGAATGACATTGACGATTGTCTTGCCAATTCATGCACGCTAAGGCAACTTGCAGACGACGGGGTGGTCTCTGTTACAGGGCCCAAAGCTGCCGACTTGCAAGGACCATTACAAAATACCTTGGACAATTTGTCTGCTTGGGCTCTTCAGCTGGGTATTGAGTTCTCCACGGAGAAAACTGAGTTGGTTGTTTTTTCTAGGAAACGTGAGCCGGCGCAACTCCAGCTTTTAATAATGGGTGCAACGATCAACCAGGTTTTCACATTTAAATATCTCGGGGTCTGGTTCGACTCTAAAGGTACCTGGGGATGTCACATTAGGTATCTGAAACAGAAATGCCAACAAAGGATCAATTTTCTCCGAACAATAACTGGAACATGGTGGGGTGCTCACCCAGGAGACCTGATCAGGTTGTACCAAACAACGATATTGTCGGTGATGGAGTACGGGTGTTTCTGTTTCCGCTCCGCTGCGAACATACACTTCATCAAACTAGAGAGAATCCAGTATCGTTGCTTGCGCATTGCCTTGGGTTGCATGCACTCGACCCATACGATGAGTCTCGAAGTGCTGGCGGGCGTTCTTCCGCTAAAAAATCGATTTTGGGAACTCTCATATCGATTGCTCATCCGATGCGACATTCTGAACCCGTTGGTAATTGAAAACTTCGAGAGGCTCGTCGAGCTTAATTCTCAAACCCGATTTATGGCCTTGTACTTCGACTACATGGCACAGAGCATTAATCCTTCTGCATATACTCCCAACCGTGTTCGTTTTCTAGATACTTCTGATTCTACTGTATTCTTCGACACATCCATGAAGGAAGAGATTCGTGGAATCCCGGACCATATACGCCCGCAGGTGATCCCCAATATATTTTATAATAAATTCCGAGAAGTCGACTGCGACAAAATGTTTTACACTGACGGATCAAATCTCGATGGGTCCACTGGCTTCGGTATCTTCAACAATACTATCACCGCTTCATTCAAGCTCAATGATCCCGCTTCAGTTTACGTCGCAGAGTTAGCTGCAATTCAGTACACCCTTGGGATCATCGACACTCTGCCCACAGATCACTACTTCATCGTTTCGGACAGCCTCAGCTCTATCGAGGCTCTTCGTGCGGTGAAGCCTAAAAAGCAATTACCGTATTTTCTGGGGAAGATACAGGAGTCCTTGTGTACGTTATCTGAAAAATCTTATAAGATTACCTTTGTTTGGGTCCCCTCTCATTGTTCTATCCCGGGCAATGAAAAGGCCGACTCATTAGCAAAGGTGGGCGCATTAAATGGTGACATATACGAAAGACCAATCTGCTTCAATGAATTTTTTAGTATTTGTCGTCAGAGGACGCTCAACAGTTGGCAAACCTCGTGGAGCAATGGGGAACTTGGACGATGGCTACATTCGATTATCCCAAAGGTATCAACGAAGCCTTGGTTCGGGGGGATGGATGTGGGTCGGGATTTTATTCGTGTAATGTCCCGACTTATGTCCAATCACTACACCATGGATGCGCATTTGCGGCGTATTGGGCTTGCGGAGAGTAGTCTGTGCGCTTGTGACGAGGGCTATCACGACATCGAACACGTTGTCTGGGTGTGCGCCGGGTATTGTGACGCCAGGTCTCAGTTAAAGGAATCCCTTCGGGCCCGAGGTAGACCACCCAATGTACCAGTCCGAGATATGCTGGCAACTCGTGATTTCCCCTATATGTCCCTTATTTATACCTTCATAAAAACGATAAATATCCCAATTTAGCCCCTCTCTTTTATTTCTCGTTTTTAGAGTTTCCTCCTGCCTTGTGGAACCGATCAGCTCCAGAGTGCCACTATGTAACCGCCGTCGCCCTTACCACTACGCCTGCATAGAAGGAAACTGAAGCGAGAGCGACTCGAGGTCCGATGACTTTTGAAGGATTCCCCGCGGGTCCGAAGAATACCATCCGCCAATCCGGTACTCGACGACTTACTAGACTGAGGCGCAAATTTGATACGCTGATCTCCCTCCCCCCCCCCCGCCGTTCGAGCGAAAGTTGCAAGTTTTGCTCTTCTTTCCCTGTCTCTACCCTGTCTTTGATACAACTGCTGCTACACTGATGCGGAAATAAGCCACCCTTTGAATATCTTGACCAAGCATAAGTTTTAGTTAAAAAATTCAAATTAGTATTCTGTATTCCTAGTTTTAAGATAGCTATAATTTTTACTCTTTATTGAAACTCTTGTCCTCCATCTTGTAAATAGAATTGAATCCCTAGTTTTAAGCTTTCTGTGAAATTTCTCATAAATATTTGTTCCCCCCTTTTGTGTACTAAACTATATTGTTAGTTTTAAGATAACCGTAAAATATTTCGTAAAATACTATTACTCCCCCTCTTGTATATCAAAGTGAATCCCTTATTTTAAATTTTTTTCATAAAAAAATCTTTTGGCCCTCTTTTGTATATTGAATCTTATTTCTAGTCTTAAGATAGCTGTAAACTTTCTTTTCCTTTGTAAAAAAAAATATTTCAACATTGTAACCTCCTAGTTTTAAGATATCCAAAATGTAAAAACAAAAGCATTTGGCACCGCCAAGCTAACGCATTTGTGCCTATCAAATAAACGAAATGAATAAAAAAAAAAAAAACTTCTATACATACGGATTCGAAAGGAAAATGTTATGTTACGTCATGCTCGATTGGATCCAGTTGAATCTGTCCAAGCCTTTCGTTCAGAGAGCCAAGGACCGGGACGTGACGAACGGCAAAATACGGTGGGAAAGTCACGGGCCCGGAAACTGCACACCCAGACGAAGCCTCATTGTCTCATCATGGATGATGAGACTTACGTCAAGGCGGACTACCGGCAGCTTCCGAGGCTACTGTTTTTCACCACCCAGTACAAGTTTGATGTCCCAGAGAAAGTAAGAAAGCAGAAACCTATAAAATTTGCCAATAAATATATAATTTGGCAAGCGATCTGCTCATGTGGCAAACGGAGTGCTCCAGAGCGGGGGGGGGGGTGTCCTACGATCTTCTGGCCGGATCTAGCTTCGTGCCACTAATCAAATGTTGTTCTGGAGTGGTACTAAGCTAACGGGATTAATTTTGTACCGAAGGACAGGAACGCTAGAACTAGGGCCCATCGAAAAATACTGGGCAATTATGAAGTAGGCACTACGGATGCATCCCAAGGAGAAAGAGGAAGATATGAAGAAAAAGTGAGGCCGTGCAGAAGCAGCTGCAGTCAGATGTTGTACAGACCCTAGTAAGTGATGTTAAGCGTGCGTTTATGTTATCGATGTTGAATGAAATAAAAATGCCAAAAGTTTAATAATGGATTATATTTTATTGTCTACAAGTTAGAAAAGGCCACTAGATAATTTTCTACAGTGTTTTTGTTCGTGGTGCAATTTGATTAAATCCATTTGTAGGCGTTGGTCGTTAAAAGATTAATATACACATTAATAGAAGTAGCTAATCACATCGAATAGCAGAAATGGATGACAAAACTAGTAGAAATGACTAATTTTTCAGTAATATAGTGTTGTTTAGGTAACTAATTTGTAAGAAGATTTATGAGCTACACGGCGTCTCCCTATGGGTATTTTCAAAAACTTAGATACTTCTGGTATGATATTAGCATCTCTGTCTTAGGTAAGAACCTTTAAAGGTATTAAAGAAAGTTTTTTGAAATCGACCGCAACGGAGCTTTAATATGTTCAATGAATAACTAAAAACATTGAAACATACCACTATTGAGCATGAGCATGATGACCGTACAATTCGTAGTTGCTACTCCGTGATTGACCAGAACAAGCGAAATTGCACATAGAATCAACGGATGGGGCCTGGGAGTAGCTATCCATCCTCAATGTGCACGTTTCGAGAGTTCTATACTTTGAAAGGCCAATAACGGAGCCGGCCACGTCTTTACAGTCATCGGGAAAGGAAAGGAATGTTAGTGTAACAAACGTTGTTTTGGAGACCGGTATACCTCTGCTTCTCCACGTTTGCCACGGGAAGGAGTTTTTGTTAGTGGGATGGGGTAAAAAGTTACACAAATCTGGATTCACCTTGATAAGTGATGCGATCTATGTAACTCTCGGAAGTATTATCATGTGTTTTTTTGCTCTGGGCAGCCGGCTGCCGAGAATTTATAATGGATTTATCATAAGATTTATAAAAGATGCAACTTCAACTCCGGATAGCCGACTATCGGGAGTGCTGCTTATGTTCAATTGAATCAAACGGAATGTGAAATTATTTTATTTCGTATTTTTGTACACCGGCGAAACACGACATTCCAAGAACACTGTGATACAGTGAAACGCCTTTACTGTCTCAAGACCTTTACTGTCTCAAGACCTTCGTCGAAACAGACTTGCTAATACCTATGTATTTATTAGTGGTGTGTACACTCTGGTATTACTATAAGAAACGGTATGACAACCATGTATTGGCTCCTCTCTCCATGAACGGTTGAATAAGGTGTCGTCCCCCATGATACCAATATTTGTGCGCGCTGTTATGCCAGCTGAATTGCTTATTTTATACCACTCCGCACTTGAAACGAACGTCCCTGCATGTCGAACACGCAACCGACGAAACGCGCGCCTGTCTCCATGCTAGTTACCAGAACAAGACTGGACACAAAAGATAAAGGAACCAATCCACCAACTCATAAGAACGACGCGCCAAAAACAAAAAATACAAGAAAGGATGAAGCGATTCTCGGCGTTGACGCTCTTCACGATAATAATCAGGCAACAATATCACAATGCTCATGATTGAGCATGGTCAATATGACTATCACCAATACAGTGAATATACTTTAAAAACATTGAAACATTCCACTAATGCAGTATAAACACAATTGATTGTGTTTCCGCATTCGCCGAGATCTTCTTCTCTTAAACCAGATAATAATCATATAATTAAATTTAATAGTTTGAATTAAACGTGGTCCGATAAAGTTAAATATTGGGTTTGATTATAAAAAGTTTGCTTTTAAGGATCACACTGAAGGAATCCAAGCAAAGTGCAACTCATATATCGTCGCTGTTGCGCTATCTTATGACAAACGCCATTTTGGGGTAAACTGAGTTAAATATGTCATATTGTTGGTCTAAAAAATCTCTACAAAATGGCGTTTTCGGAATTTTGACATACTACTTGGTTACTGAGATATAGCGAGAAACGCGCTGAGAAATCCTGTGATATTTGCTTAAAATGGCTGTGTCTTGGCATTGGCACAAGTTATCTTGATGGATTAGATGTTTTTCTATGTAAAAATGTCTGAGAAACACAATGGCAAAATCATTTTCAAAATAAAAATACACGAAATGTGAGAAAAAAGTAATTTTAGTTTTAAACTGGAAATATAGCATATTTGGCAACACTGTATCCAAAAATCATTATTTTTTCTAGTTTCCCTGACTCATTTCCTTTAAAATGCATCTCACCGATTGTTTATAGACCAAATAAAGCCAAAGATATAAATAAAAGTTAATAATTGATGATTTTTTCCATGGAAAATTTTCCAAGCACAATTATGACACGCCATACAAATTTTGTCATCAATACACACCTATGACACGTATGAGTGCGACTTTTGTTTACATGTTTAGCAAAAACTCGTAATATAGTCAACCGATCTTCATAATATTTGAGAGATTAATACAGAATAGACAGAAGCATCAATTGTATTCTTTGAATTGTTTCTACTATTTACCAATTGCAAGATATTCAATTTCAAACTTTAAAAATCGTTTTTCTCGAAATGTGCAAAATGGCGCTTGTCATAAGATAGCACAACAGCGACGATATACAATGTGTATAACCTCTTATAAATAGGAATTCTAGGCTCTGCCTAAATAACAAGCTATTAATTTACAAACAAATATTTAGACCGGCAATGGTATACGCAGTGCCAATTTGGGCAAGTTGTTGTGCTACAAAGAAGAAAACGCTTCAAAGGTTTCAGAACAAAATTCTGAAAATGAGTTTGAAGCTTCGTCCCTGGTCTAGCACAGGCGAGTTGCACAGACTCGCAAACATAGAAGCATTATAAATTATGACGACCACCATTTTTTCGAGAGTTGTCTTATTGGTGCTGTAGAGCTAGATTCTCGGAAGAGCTCCCAGTCAGAATCACTCACCACAATTGCAAACAAAACGGGTAATGTCGCCCACTAAAGCACTGCTTAAGACCAATTGCAGCGGGCCGTGATTCTGAATAAGACATTCATGGTCCGGTTCAG
This sequence comes from Topomyia yanbarensis, assembly GCF_030247195.1. NCBI lineage: Eukaryota > Metazoa > Arthropoda > Insecta > Diptera > Culicidae > Topomyia > Topomyia yanbarensis. The sequence goes on along the minus strand of NW_026683665.1, from coordinate 5,864 downwards.
ATATGTGCAGGTGTGGGAATTTCGCGAGAACGCGTATCTTCGCGAAGCGTTTGTACGTTAACGTGTTCGATCGTGTATGCGTGTCTGTCTTTTCGCATATTCACGTGCGTTCTTGGGTGATCGCGCGCTGATACTTAATTTTCGGTATACGATTTAGATACTAGAAGAAAGTGAATTCTTCCATAAGACTAGAGTTCCCGGTCATGTCGTCATGGAACATATTGTCTAGTCCTAGTGGATATAACCGTTCTAGTTGCGCGAACGTGAGAGTTGGTAGGCTGACACTTGAGATCACGTTTGTAAGATTATGGGACGTTCACCTTATCACTGGGAGTTATCATGTTGGCGAGATCGGGTGTAGGTTGCGTGGATGAGCTCGAAAGGCTTGAGTATGTTAACGTGTTTGTTGCGTTTTTTTGACTTCGCGTGTATAAGTTCAATTTTGTAACCATGACAATTCGCGTATTCACGTGTGTTCTTGGATGATCGCGCGGACCGTGAATCTCATTTAAAATTTTTAGCGTGCGGTTCATATGCTAGGAGGGAGTGGGGAGACCTAAGTTGCTAGGACCGAGGATAACAGCTTCTGGACGTGATCGATTCGTGATCTCGCGAACACGGACGATAGTAGGTTCACGTTTGAGAACACGTTTGTAAATGTAGAGGTGCTAAGATGATCACCTTATCTCCACGATGTTATCATGCTTGCGAGATCCCAGGCCTAGGTTGCTTGGATGATGGCGAGGGGCTCAAACGATTGTATGCTGACGTGATTTTGTAACCGTGTGGCCATTCAACGAATTGTATTTTTGTAGGTTTCCGCTTGAGACCGCGTTTTAGAATTTATGAGTGTCAAGACGTTCACTTTACCACCGAGGTGTAATTAGGTGTGCTTGGGTGGTCGCAAAGAGCTCAAGCGTTTGTATGTTAAAGTGTTTTTTGCGTGTGCTAGCGTGTATGTGACTTCGCGTGTACATATTTGATTTTGCGGCCGTGGTACCATTCACATTTCGCGTGTGTCTTGAATGATCACGCTAAATTTTTAGTGTTCCGCTCAGATGGTAGAGAGTTCCCTCGTATCAACTAGAGTTCCCAGTCATGTCGCCCTGGAACGTGTTATCTGGTGGATATGGGCTTTGACTGGCCAGCTGAAGACGTGTGCAGAGTGGCAGTATAGGACAAGGCAAAAGATGGGAGATGTAATAGACTAGATAGGTACAAGGTAGATTACGATCATCATATGACAAATCGACGCTGTTGTGCTATCTTATGGCAAACGCCAGTTTGCACATTTCGAGAAAAACGATTTTGCCTTTCTCAATAGAAAGGTATTGCAATTACTCTGAAAACCGTCTTTTTAACGGAATCCCGGAGGACCGAGTGACATATACCATTCGATTCAGTTCGTCGAGTTCGGCAATGTTTGTGCGTGTTTTTTTTATAGTGAGGTTAAAAAAGCTTCAAAAGCCTGGCCTGTAGTGTATTGGCACTGTGTGGGACTCACGACTCACGTTCGTGCCTAACCACTAAAAACATTCCTTACTTTTTACGCCCTTCTTCCCCACGAAACTACGTCATCGTATTACTTCGTGGGGAAGGGTTCATTGTGCTTTCGTCGCACCTCTTTCTGCTGCTCTATCTCGGAGCCTCGCATGTTTCATGGAGTGGCACGACCTATGAGCTTTGATTTAACTCTCGGTTCCTCTCGTGCTTCTTGTCTCCATCCATTACTTCGCCGTTTACTTCTCGTCCCTGTGGTGAGCCGTTTAGGTGCTGATTCCCTGAGCCATTCAGCTCATGTTTCCGCGAGTCATTCAGCTCCCGGCCTTATCACGATCCGCTTGGATAGTGCTCAACGGTAAACTCATCCTACTCCGACCTATGGTTCCCCGACGGAGAAATTTCCCCCGACACCGATACCCGCTTTCTTGAGCCATTTAGCTCTACTAAAATCTTCCAGCTTTACCGCTTATCCTACTCCGATTGAGAGTTCCCCGACAACGGATTTTTTTCGTTACCGGTGTTTGTTTCGTGAGCCAATTAGCTCTCCTTTTCGTCACGATTCTGTCGGGTAGTCCACGGCGCCGAATCAGCCCTATCATGAATTCCCCGGCGGCCGACCGCTCCCGATACCGATGTACGTTTCTGTGAGCCATTAAGCTCCCCGCCTCGTCTACTCGGTCTAGTCCCCGGCGGTGGACCTAGCCTACTCAACGGCCAGCCAGCAGATGCTGAGGTCAATCCAGCGATTCCGGGTAGAGCGTAGCTTCCGGTTCACTGGCGCCCCAACGACCCACTTCTGGCTATTCGACGCGGTCTACTCGGTCTAATCCCCGACGGTGGATCTAGCCTACTCACGAGCTACCCGGTAGAGTGTCGAGGTCGGTCCGGCGATTCCGGTGGAGCCTGGCGTCCGGTTCGCTGGCGCCCCGACGACCCGAGCCCAGTGCTACATCGCGTACTACTCAACTGGTCCCCGGCGGTGGACCTAGTCTACACCGTCGGTGAGTTTCCCGGCGGCGGAATTTATCCCGACACCCTATTTGTGGTTCTACTGCGGTGTTCTAACCCATGTCGTTACTTTGTTGGTCCCTTCGCCACTTCCTTTGCAGCTCGGAGAGTATACTCGTAACAACTCTGTTGACAGCGTCCCAGATATGCTCGTCGCGGCACATCTCTTCGAAGATATTATCCACTGTTATATCAGGCATACCCCTTCGGACTTCTTCGAATCTAGGGCATTCGAAGACCACGTGTTCCGGTGTCTCTTGCACGTTCACACACTCCGGGCAAAGGGGTGACGAAGCGTGTCCAAACCGATGTAGGTATTTCTGGAAGCATCCATGCCCGGACAAAAACAGCGTCAGATGGAAGTTCACCTCTCCATGCTTCCTATGTACCCAAGTAGACATATTTGGGACGAGTCGGTGGGTCCATTTTCCTTTCTCCGAGTAATGCCACTCTTGCTGCCACTTTGCCAACTAGTTCGCTCGAACCAGTCTCCTTGCATTACGTTCATTTCTCCGCTGGTAGCATTCTACGTCCTCAGCCAGATTGATGCAGATGGGAATAATCCCGGCAATTACGCATACCGCCTCCGACGATATCGTTCTGTACGCACTTGCGACACGAACAGCCGTTAGGCGAAAAGTGCTTGTCAACTTCGTTCGGTTCCGCTTTGAGTTCAGCGCAGCAACCCAGGCCGGTACGCCATATCTCAGGATTGAGGATGAGACATTCGTCAGGAGACGTCTCGTGCTGCCTCTTGCCCCTCCGTGATTCGGCATGATCCTTGTTAATGCGCTAGTTGTCCTCGCAGCCTTTTCACATACATAGTCGACATGGCAGTTGTAATTCAACTGATCGTCAACCATCACACCCAGGTGCTTCAGCGCGCGCATCGATGGAATTGTCCTCCGACGCTGATCTCGAGACGCTGGATTTGCTTACGATTGCTAACCAGCACTACCTCAGTCTTGTGGTGAGCCAGCTGCAACCTGACGTTAACCATTCAGGTTTCCACGATGCCTATTGTCTCTGCCGTTAGCATCTCCACCTCCTCAAGGGTCTCGCCCGTTTTCGTCAGGACAACATCATCTGCAAAGCCGACGATCTCCACTCCCCTAGGCAGTTCCAGTGCTAACACTCCGTTGTACATAATATTCCAGAGCGTTGGGCCGAGTATGGAGCCCTGAGGTACTCCCGCCGTTACCCTAATCGACCTCTGTCTGTGCGTGTGTATGGATATGTGTTTATGTATGTGTGTGTATGTGCATCTGTGTGTGTATGTGACCAAAAATGTCACTCATTTTTCTAAGAGATGGCTGAACAGATTTTGACAAACTTAGTCTCAAATGAAAGGTGTAACGTTCCCATAGGTTGCTATTGAATTTCTAATGGATCCGACTTCCGGTTCCGGAATTACAGGGTGGTGAGTACGATCACGCAGAAAATGTCGATTTTAATTAATTCTGCAAAAGCTCGTTTCAACCTTCAAGAGAAAGGAAAATGAATGCCCGCTACACATGTTCTATCCAAATAAATAGCGTTACGCTGTTGGCATTGACAGTTTACACATCACTTATTGGACTGCATTTAATAAAACACTCGTATGCTTTACCAGTGCATAAATTATCATACTCAAATATTTTTGAATTGCGAGCTAATTTACTGCCGACCGTTTACATACCGGAAGGCAATTATTTATTGAAGCAATAATATCCCAATTAAAATTTCATTTGTTCCTTGCAAATGCAAAAAAAAAAATCTTGAAATAATACATTGTCAATTGTTGCCATTAATAATGTATTGCGATGACTCATACTCTCACTCATTACAAATTACACACGATCCAATAAAACCTGTGAAAGTGTGCACCTGTTTATCATTTCCGAAAATAAAATATCATAACATAAAAATGACCGTTGCTAGCTGCTTCTCCTTCCCAACAGCATGAAAAAAAAATTCATGTTAATTACAATGCATACATTCTCTCCATCCCAAGATGGGGAAGGTAGTGCAGAACGAAGGCAGCAGCAGAAAAGGAATAAAAAATGAAAAAACTGCCGGTGTCACGTCATGCAGAACTTCCGTTTTTTTCACATTATTTTTCTGTTAGGATGAAACGAACTTTTTTTCTGCGTGCTCCGTTTTAAACAAAATTCATAACGGCTGACATGCACAGACATACAGGTCAGGGCATGGGGCTTAACTTTCTGCCAACGAAAGGCTAATTAAACTTTAGCTAGACCTGAAGTGAAATCGTTAAATTTTTAGACGACCCCGGGCTTTTTGTACAAATCAATTAAACTGGTCCACTGCTACACCAAGCTGACGAAAGTTTGCGTGGTGGCAAGCGTGGAGCATTAGTGCGCGATCCGGAACAGCCAAAGTGGGTGCAGCTATATAATATAAAGTAATTATTTTCGGCATACTTGATTTAATAGTACTCATTTGGTAATTATTTGCATTTAAAGCACCTGATACAGCATGAAGAAGGCACTTTTGATGAATGAAAACAAATTTGGACTGCGAATTCATTATTATCATTGGCCGTTTGATATGTCGGAGAGTTTTGATTGAGAGAAATAGGACGTTGATAATAATGTTCCAACATAGTAAGTAGTAACAAAATATTTATATATTGCGAATGATTACTCAGCGTTTTCTTACGAGATATTCAAAAGGAATTGAATGCCGAAACATGTTCACATGATCGCTTCAGTGTGCTGTAGACAAATATGAGTAGGTACTAAATGTTACATTAAGTCTATTTCAAAAAGTTCTAAAATCTCAATTCGTTAATACTTTGTTTGTTAAATAATTTGTAAAAAATTCTTTTCCGACGTACAAAATATGACATTATTCGATCAAGCTCCATTTAAAGCAATTTAAAGTTAAACTGACATACTCGCTCACGTTCCCGTGCTGAAAAGCACCCAAAGACAAATTGTAATTTATCATGCAAACTAGGGTTCGTCGCGGTGCGGATGTGGGCGGTAAATGGATAGTCCGCACCGCAACCGCAAAAAAATAATAAAACCGCACCGCTTACCGCAACCGCATTGCATTTACCGCACCGCACCGCGCGGTAATGCGGTAAATGCGGTAAAAATCATGCATTTTAAAAATTGTGCTGAAAAATTATTCATTTTTTTGTATAGCTATATATAGTGAAATTTTATTCTTATTTACACGAAAATTATCTTTGACGGACTCCTCAGAATGTAACATTTATGAAAATATTCAACTTTGCAAGTTTTATTAAGAGGGGTAAGGGTTTTGGCGTGAAAAAAACACTTTTTCTCGATTTTTTTTAAAACTTTGCGTGAAACGAACTGATCAAAACTTTTGTGCATTATAGG
>NW_026683664.1:0-25721 GCF_030247195.1 Topomyia yanbarensis | reverse complement strand
GTCCATTTCATTTTTATGTTTCAAAACTATTCAAAATATAAAAATTGAAAAAAAAAATAACATCATTCTTCTAACAATTTTATTCTTTTTTTCAATTAACTGTAGGATAGATAAAATAAGCTTTAAAATTGATTGCTGCAGAGGAAAGTTTTTGTATGTATAATAACACAGGTCTACAAAATAATTTTTTTGTGCAATGTTGTAATAGTAGTTTTTTGGGTAAATCAGGTGCGCTGAGTTTAAAAATTGTTTTATTGTTTTTACCGCTGTGCTCCGGTTTTTGAATTTTTTCCGTATTTGAAATTTTTTGATTGTTTTTCCATTTTCATTTCGAATTCACAAACTATATCAAACCTATTAATAAAAGTTACTACAAACATCTGACAAATGTTTGGAAATCTGGAAAGGCATATTTCAAATTCGAAAAAAAAACACGCGTGAACAAAAAATGCCAATTTTTAACGAAAATTTTTAATTTTGCAAAATTTGTGCTGCCATTTCAAAGGTTCTCAATGGATTTTGATCAACAACAGCAATATTTGTAGCTGTAAGCATCTCCTTTCATACAAAAAAGCTTCAAACTAAACAGAACTCTGATCAATTTACCTAATTGAAGAATATCTTCAAAATTAACGCTTTGTGGTATTACTACAGACACTACAAAACCTTGGAAAATCTATTAAAAATAAATGTATTTTTAAAGGCTTTGATCATAACTAAAAAATATTTCCTTTTGTAATAGTTGTACTATGAACAAAAATGCGGAGCTCAAGAGTTAGAAAGAGACACCGGATTCTCATAGATTTTGGCATACTCAATCTGAATATGAAGCCGTAATTTTACTCCTTTTAGTCAACTTACATAACCTAACTCAATCGTAGATTAAATGGTGTTTCCGAATGGAATTTCGAAAAGCGAAAAAAACGAACAGTGATCAGTCAGGATCAGGATATATTTTATATATGAAATTTTTTTATTATGTTAGGGTGATGTGCCTATTATGGCAGTAGAGCCTATTGTGACCCTATTTCGTACCCCTTGGTTTCGAACCAAGCATATGAGATAATGACAATATCGATTTGGCTAAAACAGGTGTGCAAAAAAAGCTCAAGTTATATTCTTTATTTGTTGTGCACATACGTATTCAGAACTATCCATTAAATCCAACTTTTAATTAAAACAAAATCACCTTATTGAAATATCTGCTAATCCGCCTCACTCGCGTAGTGAACCGAAACAGGACGCAACGGCGCTTAGCAAAATAAACACTTTCGAGCCAGCATTTACCGCCTCATATCTCGTTATTCCGGCACAAATATATTAAATATTGCACTGATACATACCTTTATTTTAGCTGGAGAACCTTTTTACGATTATTTCACTTTAAAAGCACTCGTCAAACACTAGAATAGGCCTAGTGTTATAATAGGATAAAACTAAATACGGGGGTTCCTATTATTGGCATGTTTTGCTGATACACTACCACAATCAAAACCAACTTTTTGCATCCATCATACAGAAAAGAATCACCAGTGCGGCCAAACCAAAACATGAACTTGAAAACATAATGTTATGCAATTTCAGGTATAAGTAATCAATTATTTCAAGTTATTCAACTAATTGTTGATCGCAGATATTTTATTTTCATCTGCACATACAATTTGGATCGGGAGGAAGTAATGTGTGATGTGAACTTTATATTCCAGTTGTTAACTTTCGCATGGTTATTTCCTGCATGCGCAGTTCTGGGCGCTCTTCTACTAACAGCTGATGAGTTTCTTTCGTGTGCGTAATGTTTACGTTTGTTTTGATCGGCTGAAAAAAGCAGAATAATTCGTTTTACAAATCACGCGTTGGCGTCCATGATCTGGATACCTAGTTAGAATCGACGCAAATGAAATATGAGGCATTGCGTTTCAACTAGATTGTTTTTCGATGAGGTGGAAATCGGCACACCCATGAGGCGATAATTGGAACGTTCAGGTGGGAATAGATGCACAGAATAGAACATTTATTTTCATTTATGCTGAAAATTGAGACAATTCTGCCAAATAAGCATTATACAGATGTTTAAGAAACAGTACACTGATACTTTATTCTGAAAAAGGTTATAGGTAATATGGCTTCTTTTTAAGTTGTTCAAAAAATAGTGCGACCCTCTCCATAATGGTGCCAAAATAGGCTCATCACCCTATATCAAAATAGCAAATCAAATACTTAGTCAACAGCAAACGACTTCTTGTCTAACAGGATATCACGTTCGACCAATCGTTTGATTGGATATATATAGTGTTTCTGTTTTAAGGTTTAGCTGCAAGCCGGCATAATCTATTTCGGCTATAAGTTAGTGCCGATTTCCGATGAAACGAAGTCGAAACGCACCCATGACTTCATTAAGTTAGGATTTGTGCCCTCCACGTACCAAAGAGTGGTTTCACAAAAAAGTTTCGTCTTTGAGAGAAAGATTGGTGTTTACCTAATTTTTCCTCATTAGGAAGGAATAATACGGAATACTTCTATTTATACACTCAGGGGTTTTACGTGGTTTTTTGCGCGGATTTTTTTAATTTACGCGGTTCCAATTAACGCGGATTCTTTAATTTACGCAGTTTTCATTTACGCGGATTTTGAAATCTACGCGGCTTTCATTTACGCGGATTTTTAAATTGTCGTGGTTTTCATTTACGCGTTTTTTTAATTCTCGCGGTTTTCATTTACGCGGCCTGTATCTCCCGCGTAAAAAAAACCTGAGTGTATATAACTATTACAAAATAAAACCTTATTAGGATACGTAAAACGTGATCATAAAACTACTTTATGACTTTCAAATTCAGAGCGTCAATGTCTCTAAAAAATCATTTATTTTTAATAGATTTGCCGAAGTTTTTGTCAGGTCTCTAGTAATATCAAAAAGCGGTTGTTTTGAAGATTTTCTTCAATTAGGTAAATTGATCAGAACTCACAATTTTCATCTGTCCAGCTTGAAATTATTTTCTGAAAGAAAATAGCTATTGTTGATCAGAATCCATTGATATTTTTTGAAATGGCAGCATAATGCCAAATTTTCGTAAAAAGTGATTTTTAGTCCACATGTTTTTTTTCGAATTTTACAGTGGTGATTATCTCTTTCCGGTTTCCAAATATTTGTGAGATGTTTGTAGCAACTTTTATTAATAGGTTTGATATAGTTTTCAAATTCAAAAATTTTTGAAGAAATTTTCAACACAGACTAGCAATAAAACAAATTTTCGGAATTTACTGAAAAACAGCGGTATAAACTATAGTCATTTTTGGAATCAACGCACCTGATTTACCCTAGAAAATACTATCACACCTTGTACCACAATAGCTGTCGACCAGTGCAATGAAGTACATTTGCATTTCACAGAAATTTAGGCTATGCTAATATATAGAGGAATAACAATATTTTACTTTGTTTAGAAAGTATTTGTCATAGACTATACGGCAATTGTGAAAGTTGATTTTTTCATAAAAGTTACATTCAGGAGATCTGAAAAGTGTAATTTCGTATAAATGTGAATAAAAATTTATTATATATGGATATATAAAATGAAAGAATAATTTTTCAACTATTTTTAAAAATAATTAATTTTACAACATTTAGCGCGGTACGGCGTGGTAAATGCAGTGCGGTTGCGGTAAGCGGTGTGGTTTAATTTTTTTTGCGGTTGCGGTGTGGACAATCCATTTACCGCCCGCATCCGCATCGCGACGAATCCTAATTTGTAGGTTTTTCCACTTCTGCCCGAGTGAGTTTCTTCTGTACTTTTGGTAACTGTTCCACTTCCCGAATGGCTGGACTTATGGAATATTTCGAAAAATCTACAGCAACGCAGTTCAACTGCAGCAGGGTTGCTTTTTGGTGGGCACCGACACTCATCACTATCACACTGTAGGTAGGGCACGATACATTGTTATATTGTTTACGCAGTAGATATCGATCGATGTTTTGCTTTGCAAATTAAACAAAGCGAAACACGGGTAGAAAATTTGTTTGTTTTGTTGGTCACAGCATATCGCTTTAGCTTCTGTACTGAATGAGAGAAGCAGATAGATTGCCATGAATCTATTGACCTGGCCTGAACCACGCCCAATCGCAATCTATTCGGCTGTGACGAAACGGGAACATAGAAAGACCAAAATCACAAAAAGATAAATATAATTTAAAAATGTTCCGGATATGATGATGCAAGTTTATATGAATGAAGTGAAGCGATTGTGTCAAGAATTGTATCAACCAACATTCAATAATTCTCGCCTTTTTTTGAAAACAACAAAACAAAATTTGGGATTTTCGTTTTATTTTATATTCAGGATTTCTATTCGAAGTGTTATCACCTGTAAAAACCCAAATGCCATAAAAAATTGGAAAACATATCGCTATAGTGAGTAAAAGGCCAATAAACTTTTTGATCGAAATCTATCGAGTTTAATATCCAATAAGCAATATATGCTTGTCAAATACATAAAAAGCCGTACAAGGTGTAAATTGCTTCAATATCTTTATTGATAATCAAATTGGGACAAATCACTAGAACTTTTCTTAATCCTGTTTGTCTAATTTATTAATCAAATGTGCGTGAAATTATGCTATAAACATTTTAAATGTGTTCAGAATACTTTCTAAACAGAATACTTTCTAAAACATAGAAACATACATAATAGCCAACACCCAAAAACCATTTAAAGTTTGGCAAAGGGCCAAAAGTAAACGGCCAATATGCTATATAGTGAAAGTGAAGGGCCAATAATCTTTTTTGAGCAAAAATCCCCTCAAATCAAGTAAAATCTCCAGAAATTATTGCATGTTATCAAAATATAGATCAAACTACAACGAATGTGTGCATTGTTTTGACAATATTCGCCTTTGTTTTCAAATAAATATATTAGCAAAATTTCAAACCAATTTTTCTTGATTCAGTCATTTTGTTTACTGGCCCTTTTCAAAAAAAGGCTTGAATTGATCCATTATATGTAAACTGCGCTAAATACATGAAAAAACTGCCTTATATATTTTGACAAATATATGACAAGAGCGTATAAACCGATTAGCAAAATTCATTGTTTCCTATCAACTGCGGTCATTGGCAAGTAACAGTTTTACGGAATTTCCACTAAAAGTGAATTTTGACTGTCCAATAACATGTTTGTCAAGATATTTGGTTTATATCTCATAAGTATAAGCTATTTTACCGTAAAGTTACTATGTTGCAATAATTTCGTGTGCACCCTTTAGTTAGTCAGTGCAGGAATACCAATCATCTCGAAGTTTTATATTAATTCATTGTTATTTATTAGCATTCATCAAAACAAGAGAAAAAACGAACTTTCCTACAGAAGTGTAATCAAATTAGTACCAAGTTCACTGGAAAACTGCCCGCTGCGGAAGAAATAACATTTAGCTCCTTTCTCTTCCATTCCCGTTGCAGGATCCATCGTTCCAGCCCTGATGTTACGCATATTCCGATAGGAGAAGTCCAAGGAAATATTCTTCAGTGTGCGTTCTGGAGCGTCCAATTCATCCGAGCGTCTGGCAAGTAGCCGGAAAGGTAGGTTGATGATATGCCAGGAGGATGGCAAACAATCAAATTAAAGGATCCAATGGAGCTATAAAGGAAATGGGCTGCAAAATTAAATTTGAGCTGGTAGCAATTAAACCTGTGGTTATTGGCGAGATTGAGTGGGTCCTTTGGGGAATGAACTTTACCGAAGTAATAGTAATTTGTTAAGTTGTTTTGAAATTTATCGTTCGGTTTTGGAACGGAATTTCCTACTCGGAGTCTGATTCCGTTGAACCTGGTTAGGAAAGAAATCATTTTATTTGTGAATTGGATAGTCAAGGTTTTATTTCATTACCGTATAGCTTTGTTCGGTGAAATTTAAGAATGGCCAATGTTTAAGGATTAACGCAAATCTTGATGCAATATATGTAGACTGCCAAAAGTTCGCTAATTGAACCAATCCGAAATACAGATGTTCTAAGATTCCTTTCCATGAAACATTCCTTATAAGTTGCTATCGGTAATCGCTTCACGTATTTCATAATCACGTATACAAATCAGATCGTCTACAATGCCTCTGAAAGGATGTTTTCCATCCAATAACGTTCCAATAAGCATTGTTAAAGTCCTTACTCGAATCGTTTACATTCTATACGGGGAAAATTCCCACAAAGCTCGATTCATAACATACTCCCTCACACGGATATCGCTTTTGTTGGAATTGTGAGATAGAGAAAGCGAACGATATGTCGGTAATTGTAGGTGTACAGACAAACTGTTGAGATCACCGCGCGTGGAAACCGAGCCAACCAATCGTTTCCCTCCTGCCAATTTTCCAACCATCGTCGACGTCGTCGTCGTCATCGTCGTGCAAATAAATGGTTTGACTTTTCTCCCCCCAACCAAACTCTTCAGGCTTGACAGAGTGTTATTCAATGCCATTGCCTCTACCCCTTTGAGGGGGAAGGCAGCCTATAAGTTGCTCCCGAGACCTGAAAGCTGCGCTGCTGTTGAATCGCATAATCTTCTCTATTAGGCAACTTAACTCGAAGCCTCAAGCCTCGGTGGCATAAGCAGTGGTGGTAGTGGTGATGGTGGCGGCTTCATTCTTAGCTTCAACCATAGTCGATACACGAGCTCTTCTACTGCTAGATTTGTAGAGCAAGGCGAACAGTGAGGCAGACGAGGATGATGTTTTATTATGCCTTGGAAAATAATGATTCTCGGTCGTTTCTATTCATGCTTTTTCACTCCAATTTCTCAAGCAGAGTTAGGTGTGTACGTAGGGAGCGCGCCACAAATAAAGCAGGAGTTGGGGTTGTTTCCGGGGCGGAAAATAAACTACGATATGATGGCGCAAGGACCGTCGTAGTTTCACGTCGTCGTAGTGGTTGACATCACTATTTTTACACTTGGTTTCTACGAAGTTCAATGCCATGATGACTAGTATTGCTTCTGAGGTAACTATCGGTTTGGTTGATTGATGTTGAGATGAGTACGGCTAATACATATGCTGAAAACATCTTTTGCATCTTTGAAGTGGTAATAAATAGATAGGCATTGCGAAAGGTGAGGCTATAAGCTATCATTTTTAGTCATAGCCACTTAAATTCAAGTGATTACTGTTGGAAATGTATTAGCTATTTATTCCACAAACACCAATTCAATGAATGTTTCAATTGATGCGCTTTCATTTAAAAGCATTAAGCTTTTTACATTTCTTATAAAAGAAATGTATAGAATTCGCTCAAACTTTCAAGATTTTTTCCGAGGCCCGGAGGGCCGAGTCTTATATACCAATAGACTCAGCTCGACGATTTGGGACAATGTCTGTGTGTGTGTGTGTGTGTGTGTGTGTGTGTGTGTGTGTCTGTGTGTGTGTGTATGTAACGGACAAATTCTCATTCGTGTTTCTCAGCAATGGCTGAACCGATCTTATCCAAACCAATTTTAAATGAAAGAACTAAAAAACAGTATGAACGCTATTAATTTGTTTTTGATTCTGATGTTTAGTTTTTAAGATATGAATATTTGAATGCGTAAAAATGGCGTTTTTGCAGTTTTTTTAAATTATCTGCCGGAATTGACAATATAGATCAACAATTTATATGTTTGTAGACAGCTTTAATGAATACCTTTCGAACAAGCTATAGATTGTTGAAATCGGACTATTATCAAAAGAGATATTAAACATTAAATGCGGACGAAAGATATTTATCATTTCCCATTGCGAGAAATATGACCAAAAACATGTAATCTATTATTAACGCCAAAACGGCTTATTTTAGGTCAATAGTATCTTCGGAGAATTTAATGGAGGTAATATGCTCTTTCTTTTCGTATTGTGCTTTTGCTGATTAATCCCCCTATGAGTGAGATATTTTCACAAATTTTCTTGGAAGTGATTATAACGAAATGATGCCTTCATCAAATTTGTAGCTCTTTTTTTTGCGAATAACTTTACTGAAGACTTTAAATATCTATTTTGAATACTTTAAAAGTTATGGCTTGTTGTTTGTGGATTACTCTTTGTCGCCTATTTATTGTTCAATATAGTAATAATCCATTGAAATAAGCCAAACATTATTTCGATAAATCGAATTTTGTATTTCATTTTTCTATCTACAACCGCTAGAAATAATCACCGAACACTTCCAAGTTGTCTGGAAGGAACTTGATAACTTATCAGTGCAAAAATGTTCATTTGTGCGTACCTACTGACTGCAATTTTTCTAACTTATCACCATCGGATCGATCTGAAACCTTTCGGAAAATGAAAAGCGAAATAAATAACTCCAAGCAACGGCGTAGCCAAGAGAAGGTTTTGGGATTTAACACCATACAGCCCCCCCCCCATCACACAAAAAAAAATGGATTGGAGTTGAAAATTTATTGATGCAAACTGATTTAATTCAATATTACAATAACATTATCTGATCCGTAGATTGATAACCTGTTGTTGTAAACATCATGAGGACTTTTGATAAATTGTCGGAATGGGGTCCTGATATGTAACTGATCTATTGGTCTTGATTTCACAGTTGTCTAATAGCATCAATATCAAATTCCTGCCTGAAAACATTCCAATAGAAAATTCCAGAGTTCTGTAATCAATCATAATCCTCAGATTTATTTTCAAATTTTCAGCTTTTTTCCTACACAATATTACGAAAGCTTATTAAACAATTTTTCCTAATAAGTTTGTGAAAATTATAAACTATTTGAAATTTTTTAATAGTTTTATTTTTTATTTAACCGTGATTTTTTAATAAATAGTGACCATCGCTTCACAACGTAGTCTATTTTTCATGGCTTGCGGTGAGCACGATCTCTCGAATTGCTGAACCGAAAATTATGGAATAGAAATTAATGTTTAGTATTCTTTACAGACCCGCTGGTGCCCTAAGACGATTTCGCTAGATTTTTAGAGCACTGTGCACTAGACTGCCCAGAAAAAATGATGAATTTTTGAAAACTCAATCGGCCCACCCCTGAGTCGATTCCTAGTCCCACCAGGAGTACTTGTACCAAATTTGAAGCAAATCGGACAAGTCTAACTACCGGACCAACGTGCCTGAAGTTTATATTGGATTTTTCAACAATTTACATAGAGAAAACTCACTAGCTCGTATTTTCGCCGCTAGGTGGCACTGTATACATCGTATTATCACTGTAAGTGAAAATAAGAAAGATATTTTAATTATCTACAACTTTGTCGAAGACTGCTAGTAAATCCGGCTATGTTAAAAGAAGTTATTAAACTTTTAACGAAGTGATGTCTGAGTCAGTTTTGCATGGGGCCTAGCAGTGCATGGTTGTGTGGCAGTACTCGAGTCCCGCGAACTATATATTTTTGTGAAATAATGGTTAGATTTAGCCGAATAGTATGTTTACAAGAATTATAGTAAATAATACGAGTTATGTTTTGGTTAGAAAATTTTAGTTCCATCTGTGACCGCATAGAGGGCGCCACTACTAACTTTTCATAGAAGAGAGATAGAGTATCAAGATGTTCAGAAGAAATACTGAAAAATGCCTGTTCTATAACTTTGTAGAAGACACCAAATTTCGATCTCTCTCCGTTGAAAAGTTAGTGTTGGCGCCCTCTATACGGTGGAACTAAAATTTTCTAATCACAGCATAACTCGTATTATTTACTATAATTCTTCTGAACATACCATTGAGCTAAACCTAACGATTATTTCACAAAAATGTTTAGTTCGTGTGAATCGAGTACTGATACACAACCATGCACTATTAGGCCCCATGCAAAACTGACTCAGACATCACTTCGTTAAAAGTTTAATAACTTCTTTTAACAAAGTCGGATTTACTTGCAGTCTTCGACTAAGTTGTAGACAATTCAATTATCCTTCTTATTTTCACTTACAGTGATAATACGATGCATACAGTGCCACCTAGCGGCGAAAATGCGTGCTGGTGGGTTTTCTCCATGTAAATTGTTGAAAATTCCCATACAAATTTCAGGCCCGTTGGTCCGGTAGGTAGACTTGTCCGATTTGCTTCAAATTTGGTGCAAGTACTCCTGGTGGGACTAGGAATCGACGCAGAGGTGGGCCGATAGGGGTCATTTTTTCCTGTTACTCTACTGTGCACCCAGTGCATTAACGCAAGTGACGGAAGGTTATCGAAAAGTTGCGTGAAAATGAAAATTCCAGTAATGATGATGATTTTCCCAAACGGTTCGTTTTCGTGAGGTTTTTATTTGTTCTTTCGCATTAGGATTAGCGATAATAATTCAAATCAACAATACTACTGGGAAGTCACCTTTAGAAAAAGTCGATGTCGAAGTAAAATTTGGAACTATGCACGCATGCACTTCAGAGATAGCGTGATATCAGGAGCTGCGATTTCATTTCAACGCTTTTTTGTGAAAAGGGCGATACTTACAAATGTAAACATAGGGCTTTTTTCTTACATGCGAATGAGGGCTTTGAAACGCAACAAATTAACCTTAAAGCTTTGATTCTACGATATTGCTTTCTTAAACTACAGCAAAAAATACAACGGGCGAAACTGTATTTTTGTTTGTTTATTTAAAGTTTCTCCCTCCACGCTCCATGCAAACAAACAGGGCGATCCTTTTTTTGCTAGCAGTTTAGAGGCGAAACTGTTATTTTCGTATTTTTAGGATTATCAAACTGATACCAGCTGTAAATAGTAACAATGATCTCTATTGAAAAAACCCGGACGAAATCGGTGGTGTAAAACGGTAGTTATTGTAAAAAAACGTAAGGGCGATACTTCAATGCTGATAGATGGGACCGAAAAAGTAAACAATCGCCAAAGGGGCGATACTATCATTTTGTCAATTTCAATAGCAAAAACAAATTTTAATTTAATAATTTCAAATACTTTATGAAGTTTTGGGTTTCGATCACTGAATCATGCAAGCTAGGATGTCAAAAAACACAATAGTTCTTAAATAGGAAATAAAACCAAGTCTGTAAATATTCACTGTTGATTTTCTTTGAATGGTATCACTGCTAGTATCGCCCTTTTCAAGAAAAATCGTTGATTTCTTAGTTCTCAGTCGCGTTGGAAATTTGAGTAAAATATAAACTTCAAATCGATTCAAAAAAAAATTCGCTTTTAGGAAAATTCAGTTTTCCCACCACAATATAGATATTTTATTAACATAGCATTAACAATAATTCGTTGGTATGGTATTTTATGGGCCATTTTTTCGCTTTCCCATTGATTTGGTTTGAGATTTCTAGCACTGATGTTGTTCTATGCTGATTTGAGCGATTCTCTGAGTCCTGCCACTATCCCATGTAGTATGTGTTATCAAAAACATCGCGAAGCATCAAGTTCTAAATGTTCTTAAACGATATAATATCCGAAGAGAGTGATAAGAGTTATAAGAAATGTCTCATCACACTGTTAGGTGGATTAAACAAGTTTTTATGGTTATAATTGTACTTGACTGCTGTGATTAATTCTGTTGCTTATTTCAACTGAGTGATTTTCCACGTCATTTCACAAGAAAATCTGTTTATTCAACCCGAAAGATATATTTATGTTTGAGTGCTCAGGGGTCAAAAAGTGTAAATTCATGCCCTATATTGGAATACTGGTGTTGAAGTTAATGCATATTTCAGCGGAAATTTCATTTCATCTATCTTAAAGCTAAGGATACGTTTTGATGTACAAGAGGGGGGCATATAGTTTTTTTAAGATTAGGGAGTCTGGAACTATTTTTATGGGTTGCAGTGTAGTTTGGAGTTTTTTAGCTAGAACGTTTTTGGAGCATTTAATTATATTAAGCTGAGGCGAAAAATTATACACCCATCTTAAAATTAGGCAAACCGTTCTATATACTAGATTTAATTTAATTTTAATTTGATTAGGAGTTGGGTATTTTTAATGGCATTATCGAATATAGCAATCAAAACCAGAAAAACACATGTTGTGGTAAATATGCTTCGGGAAGATATTGAGGATGGAAGAGGGGAGGAAGGAATTTCTACATCTGGGTAACAGAGACAGGGGGATTCTAGTAGTGGAGTGAACAATGAAAGTGAGAAGAAAAATATTAACTTTCAGTTAATATTACACACGGGAAAATAAAATTGGTGTGTATTCCGCTCACACCTGGAACAATCAAAAAGAACAGAGAGTAAGATCCAATCTCCGACAGATCTGGATAATGCGGCAAAGACCTACAAAAGAGGATCATAACCGCCAGTTGTCCTCTTGTAACGAGGTCTGTATGTCGTGATGTTCCTTGGTGGAACGAAAATCTAGCAACACTTAGGAAGGAAGCTAGGCGCCTTTTCAATAAAGCGAAGATTGCTGGTAAATGGTCAAACTGGAGAAACACTAACAGAAGTTTACAGAAATCCCAAAAACACAAACTGGGATTCATTCTGCTCTCAGCTGTTGAGCGCAAAAGCATGTTTTGAAGCAGAAATCCAAACCGAAGAAGAATTGGAGATCTCCACAAATATTGTAACGTCTAAACTGATGGATGCTTATAATAGAAGCTGTCCAGCTAAAACGCGTACATCCAATAAGGACGAACCATGGTGGAACAAAACCCTAGAAAAGCTCAGTAAAGTTTCTAGGAAACTGTTCAACCGAGCTAAACGGACTGGACAGTGGGATGAGTATAAAATGTCTCTTTCGGCATATAACCTAGAAATTAGGAAATCGCGAAGAAACAGTTGTAGGTTGATGTGCGAGCGGGTTGAACAAACTCCCGTCGTTGCAAGACTACAAAAAACTCTCTCAAAAAATCATACGAACGGGTTAGGTAGTGTGAAGAAGGACGACGGAACTTTCACCATTGATTCACAAGAAATACTTAGTATCATGATGGAGAAACATTTTCCTGGTTCGTTTCCCATTAATAATATACAAAAACAGATTCAAATTGAAGCAGAGCCTGACTCATATGAAGCTAATACCGAAGCTCACGAAATAGTCAGTGTTATAATTACAGACGCAAAGGTGGAATGGGCGATCGACTCCTTTGAACCATTCAAATCGCCGGAGATGGACGGGATACTGCCAATAATGCTACAGAAAAGCAAACAGCACATCATTCCATACCTGACGAAAATGTTTAGGGCAAGTCTAATACTAAACTATATGCCTACAAGCTGGAGACAAACAAGGGTAATATTTATACCAAAATCGAGGAAGCGCGATACATCACTTCCAAAATCTTTTAGACCAATCAGCCTAACCTCCATACTTCTGAAAATAATGGAGAAAATTATTGACTTACACATTAAAGCAGAGTACTTGAAAGACTCTCCGCTGAGCGAATTTCAATTCGCATAACAAAGCAACAAATCAACAATAGATGCATTACACATGTTGGTTGGAAAACTAGAGAGCTCTATTGAACAAAAGAAATCTCACACACAGCTTTTTTAGACATAGAAGGAGCTTTCGACAATGCATCTCATAGTTCAATGCGGAATGCTATGAGAAAACATGGACATTTACACAATAAATTGGATCAACTCAATGCTTACAAACCGTGAAATAACTAGCACGCTTGGAAACACGTCACTGACTATGAAAACAAGTAAGGGATGTCTTCAAGGCGGAGTTCTATCACCCTTATTGTGGTCATTAGTTGTAGACCAGCTATTGAAATCATTAACTGAAATGGGATACGAAGTGATTGGATTTGCAGATGATGTTTTAATCCTCGTGAGGGGAAAATGTGATTATGATATATCAAATAGAATGCAATCTGCACTGGACTTCACTTCGAAGTGGTGTAAAAAGGAGGGCCTGAACATA
The DNA here is from genome assembly GCF_030247195.1 of Topomyia yanbarensis. Taxonomy (NCBI): domain Eukaryota; kingdom Metazoa; phylum Arthropoda; class Insecta; order Diptera; family Culicidae; genus Topomyia; species Topomyia yanbarensis. Next base: position 11,916 of record NW_026683664.1, on the reverse strand, counting down.
AATCCCCCCAAAACAATCATAACCCGTTTACTAGAAAAAAGGAAATATTCCATATCAACACTTTTGCTCAACGAAACAGTAATGGAAATGTCCTCTGAGGTAAAGTATCTGGAATTGATACTCGATAAAAAACTAAACTGGAATGCGCACATTGAGCAGGTTATAGGCAAGGCAACTAGTGCTCTTTGGGTGTGCAGTAGAACAATTGGCAAAAAATGGGGTCTCAGACCAAGTATAGTTCACTGGTTATACTCTACAATAGTCAAGCCAAGAATAACATATGCCTCGCTAGTTTGGTGGCCTTGAACAAAGGAGACATCCACTCAAAAAAGTTTGGTAAACTTCAAAGGCTTGCTTGTGAGGCGATAACCGGTGCCATGCGAAGTACTCCATCAAAAGCATTAGATGCAATGTTGCATCTCCTTCCGCTACATCAGGTGATACAACTTGAGGCGGAAAAAAAGCGCATTGAAAATAAGTCGTCATAAACAATTATTATCTGGAAATTTAACAGGACATCTTGCGGTTCTGAAAGATTTTCCTATAAATAACCTCGTCATTACAAATGAAGACTGGTTGCATGCGATGCCGAACTTTGAAACTACTTACAAAATTATGGAGCCTGAGCGGTCAACCTGGGAACAAAGTGGCCCTAGTCTCCGCCCAGGCTCAGTAATTTTCTTCACAGATGGGTCAAAAATTAACCAGTTGACAGGATCTGGTATTACAGGAACAGGAATAAACCCTAGTATCTCCATGGGATACTGGCCGACAGTGTTTCAAACAGAAATATATGCCATTCTAGAATGCACTTACGTATGTCTGAAGAGAAAATACCGGTATACAAATATCTGCATTTTATCAGATAGTCAGGCTGCGCTCAACGCATTAAGGGCTCCTATATGTCGCTCAAAACTAGTATGGGAGTGTATTCTTGCACTCCGACAATTGGCAGTGAAAAATGATGTTAATTTATACTGGGTTCCAGGACATTGTGAAGTTGCAGGGAATAAAAAAGCCGGTGAGCTAGTAAGAAGAGGGTCTTCCACTAATTTTATCGGCCCAGAACCATTCTGTGGAGTCTCATCGAGTGCCCTCAAAATGGAATTGAAAAAGTGGGAAATCACAGCTATAAAGAACAATTGGAGTACAGAACCTTGGACTACGACAATCAAAGAAATTTATCTCACCCAACGAGAAAAATCCTGGAGTTGTTTAGACTAAACAAAAAAGAGCTAAGCATCATGACAGGACTACTTACCGGACACGGTCCGAGTAAGTATCATCTTTAAAAAATTGGTAAGCTTACAAACAATACTTGCGCGTCTGCGGATTTGAAAGTGAAACATCAGAGCATCTGCTCTGTGAAAGCAGTGCATTGATACAACGCAGACTAAGAGTTCTCGGTAAAGGACATTGGAGCCTTTTTATATTTTGACTGCAAATCCCAAGCAGCTAATAAACTTCATACGAAGTGGAGTGCCTAACTGGGAAGGGTGTGTATCTCAATAATGACAATCACTCATCAATAGTGATATGTCATAGTAGATAGTGCACTTAGATTAAGGAAGGGGCATACCACAATAGATCTAAATACTGGTCGCAGTGGTTCGTCTCCTACAAAAAAACCTGGTCAAACTATAGGACCGCTCTTACCAAATACACCGAGTTGAGAAAGGCCAAAAAACTATCAATGCGCGAGTTTTGTGAAAACATCGGAAACTTTCCAGAGGCAGTTCGCCTCCAAAAAGCCTTATCAAAGGATCACACAAATGGCCTAGGGCAAGTGAAAAAAGGCGATGGTTCTCTCACAATTGGCAATAGTGAAACATTGGATGTTCTAATGAACACCCACTTTCCTGGGCCGGTTGCGAAAGACGAAAATTCGACAGGTCACGATTGTGATGGACTCCGTCCTAACAGGACTTGTGAGGCATCACAAAAACTGGCCTGTTAGATTTTCACACCATCTCTAATTAAATGGGCTATTAACACCTTCGAACTCTACAAATCCCCAATATTTCTACATTCTTCCAATATTTCTACAAAAATCGGCAGACATAATTCTTCCGGATCTACCAAACATCCTGAGATCCAGTCTTATGCTTGGGCACACACCTATAAGCTGGAGAGAAGTTAGGGTAATATTTATTCCGAAAACGGGTAAAATAGACCTGACACTACCCAAGGCCTTTAGACCTATTAGTTTGACATCAACACTTCAAAAACTGATGGAAAAACTGCTGGACCACTATATTCGAACGGAGCACTTATCGAAAGCTCCGCTAAACAAGTGCCAGTTTGCATATCAAAAGGGCAAATCTACGGAAACAGCCCTACATACCTTAGTGACACTTATTGAGAAAACCCTCGATTTCAAGGAAATAGCAATTCGCGCCTTTCTTGACATCGAGGGTGCTTTTGATAATACGTCCGACATATCAATTCACAAGGCCATGGCAAAAAGAGGAGTGGAAAAACCGATAGAGGACTGGATTCTTGCAGTGTTCAAGAGTCGAGAGAGCACAGCACACGAGAGACACGAAAGCAACTATAACAGCCAATAGAGATTGTCCCCAGGGAGGTGTGCTATCACCCCTGCTCTGGTCGCTAGTGGTGGACGATCTTCTCAATGATCTGACTTAAATGGGTTTCGAGATTGTTGGATATGCAGATGACATTGTCCTAATTGTGTGGAGAAAACATGAATCTGTACTAAGCGATCGGATTCAACTAGCCCTAAACTTCATCATGACATGGTGTTTCAAAGAGGGACTCAACGTGAACCCTGCAAAAACGGTCATTGTACCATGTACCAATAGGAAAAAACTGAAGTTGGTTCCCCCAACTCTCAGTGGAATTACAATCAACTACGCAGAAGAAGCGTATCGCCTAGGTGTTATCCTAGACAAAAAACTGAATTGGAACTCGCACCTGACATACGCCGTTAATAAAGCAACAACAGCACTGTGGGCGTGCAGTAAACTCTTCGGGAAACTTGGGGTCTCAAACCTAGGTTGGCTTACTGGTCCTACACGACCATCGCCAGACCACGATTAACTTATTTCTCCATTGTGTGGTGGCCCAAAGTTAAACAAAAGACCGCCCAAGTTAAACTAACTAAAGTTCAGAGGCTAGCCTGCCTCTCTATCACAGGCGCTATGAAATCAACACCCACTACAGCTATGGAAGCCATGTTTCATCTACCTTCATTGCACAAACATGTTATGAGGGAGGCGAAACTTGGCTCTCTGAGAGTGCTAAAGGGTAAACCACTATTTGATGGGGATTTAAATGGTCACCTGAGTATAATAAAGGAACTTAAACTAAACCCTGTCTTGACAACAGTTCAAGATAAAATGGAGGCTAAACCGAACTTCGATATCTCATATGAGGTCCACATAGTGGATCGTCAGATGTGGGATGTAGGGGGTCCTGTACTGGCTCAAGGTACAATATATCCGTATGGAATGGGATGGTTCTAAAATGAGTGAGCTGACTGGCTCGGGAGTCTACGGACCAAGAATTAAAGAAGCGATATCAATGGGAAAGTCGCCTACAGTTTTCCAGGCAGAGGTATATGCAATATACACCTGCTCGGAGGTCTGTAGTAAACGAAACTATAGACATGCAAAAATCGCAACATTCTCGGACAGCCAAGCAGCACTGTTGGCATTAAGGTCGTCGAAATGTGAGTCCAAACTGGTTTGGGAGTGCATCACATCTTTACAACAACTGGCAACTCGGAATAAAGTAATGATACTCTGGGTACCTGGCCGCCAAGAAATCGATGGTAACGAAGTGGCCGACGAATTAGTCAGGCGTGGTTCATCAAACATGTTAGTTGGACCAGAACTATTTCTAGGTATATCTACCTGTGCCATTAAACTAGAACTTTCGGCTTGGGCAAAAGAGCAACTACTAAACGACTGGCGTAACGTAGAAGGCGCTCGACAAGCTAAGAAATTCATACATCCAGATACAACGAGAGCCAAAAAACTAATGGATCTAAAACGTAAACACTTACGTATAATCACAGGTTTATTTACGGGACATTGTCCTGTCAAGTATCATCTGAAAAAAATTGGCAAAAGTCAAGATGACATTTGTCGATTTTGTAACTACGAGCCCGAGAGCTCGGAACTTCGAAACTTCGGAAGGCATATTATGACGCCTCATGACATATGGCATACCTGTCCCAAACGGATCCTCAGCTACATTAATAATGTACTACTCGGTTGGGACGACACATGTGACAAAAAAACAACTCGCTTCCAACTACATTGGATTCGGGCAATTTGTAACATGTTGAGCAAACAGGGGCAGCCACAAAAGATAACCTGAATAGTGGTCGCAGTGGCAAAGTTTCCCCTAACAAAAAAACGACAACGATTACATACTCGAACGGCCTTCATCAGGAGACGTCTTGAACTGAGACGCCGGGTGATCTTCCTCGAACCGGCAGGAGTTCCTCCAGACGAATGCGTAGTACGGCTCAGATGCCGGTCGGCGACACACTGAGGTGCGCGTGTGATGTTTGTGCTGTAGGCAGGCCCGCAGCGTGTGGTTGGCTGGATTAGCCCCCACCAAGGGAGCCAACTGTAGAGGGGCGCTGAAATCTTGGTTGGTTTTATCAAATAAGTGAGGATAAGTAAAAAATGAGTTGGGATAAGTGTGCCAATTCCATGTACACACAAAATTACTGTACAAAAGTCGAACTGAAAAAGTAAACACCAAAGTGGCCGCAAAATTTAGACTCCACCAAAGGTGTCAGCTCCATTCATTCCCATTCATTCATAATAAATGGTGTTGTTATCAAATCTACATTGGATAGAAGAATAAACGACGAACCTGTGCTGCAAATTTCCACTGTGAATACTTCAAATTAAAAATATTGCCAACTTCATCAGTCGTTTTTAACAATTTCATAACAACACAAATGGATCAATTTTTTTTTATTTAGATTATAGAGGTTTTAACCGTAAGGTCATTCGCCTCTTTGGGTTAGAAAAATCTCTTATGAAAAATTTCTAACCCTATGTGCGGGGTCGGGACTCGAACCCAGGTGCGCTGCGTACAAGGCAATCGATTTACCAACTACGCTACGCCCACCCCCAAATGGATCAATTGTTATAGGCAGTAACGCAGCCGATCTCCTTAAATCTGTAGCAATGCCAATCACCTCAATGCCAGACAAAATTTCCGGGGCCCAACCAATCCTGCACAAAGTTGAACTCCTCGAAGGAGACTCCGATTTTCCGGTTGTCTCGTTAAACGTAACCTAATATAAGTTTCAAGAGACAAACAATATTGTCCCGTCCTGTGCGATTGCTCTCACTGGAGAAAGAGTTCTTGAAACGTTTACGAATCGGTCACCACACCGTCGATCTCAACTATATGAGCGGACATGTAGATGCGGTAATCTTTCATAAAAGATTTGACTTTCGATATATCCGTCACGGCTGAATATTTCGGCGTCAGTTTTTTTAGAAATTCTTAGAATATTTAACTGACCACCTTTAGTCCGAAAGAAGATGAGATATGGACCAATCAAGTTCAATGTGTATGATTTTGAAAAGAAGGTTGGAGTCTTCGATAGCGCCTTTCTTTAACATTTATTGCACCATAAGCTGGATCTTTTACAGAAGAATTCATTTTGCGCGCGGACCAAGAGCCCAGTGCAAAGTAAAAACTTTGAGAATACTTGAAAAAAGACATAAGTTATTGAAAATATGACAAATTAAAAGACAAATCAGGGGATAGTAGAGCAAAAATGTGGTTTCCTATCATTACTCGATCTGTGGTTGGATGTCACCGATTTTCTTAGTAACTGGCTCAAATAAGGTGGGAAAACTTTTATCAGCAACTGGTTATTAACAGCATTGTTGTTTCCTTTTGGGCTGGTAATTCAAATCAATAATATGTAACCGTGATATGCAATCGACCAACTAGCTATCAGCTGGTCAAAATTTTCCTCATAATACTGGTCTTGATATATTGTATCCTGAGTGGATTCTCCATCCGTCGCCTTCAAACACCTTTAGTCAACTGAATTCACGAATAATCAGTTCAAGATTTACTTAAAATTTCATAAAATGAGTGATAGTCGGGTTTTTCGGTGTTTTTATGAGATTCCAACCATTGGAAATAAAAACGCTTGATGAAGAAACAAATTTTCATTTCTCCAATAAAACGTCTGCTCAGTAAACACGTAGTCTTCCGGAAAAAATGCGCATTCCGTTACCTTTAAACACCTCGCTTGAACTGATTTCACAAGGCCTTCCGCAAAAATTCTCCGTTCCGGAGGATACGTGGAGGAACTACTTTGCAGGCATTTCAAATAGTGTTTTTGTGGTGAGAATGCGGGTAGACCAACCCATTCCCTCCTACCTTACCCTGCAGTACACAACAGAAGGGGGTGGTACCATTATACAGCGAACTCTATGTACATATGAAGGACACGTGCCAGTTCTGTGAACAAACGGCACATTACGGACAACCCTGCCCAGAAACCGCTAAGAAAAGCTTATCTACAGAAAGAAATACCAACACTCACTCTCCAATATCATTCCCTGAGCCACAAACGGTTGCCAAATTTGTGGCTGCTGTTCAAGCAATAATGACAACTGCGAAAGCCGCGTCAAGTACCACAAACTCAACAGATAATTCTAGCAACGAGGGAGCTACTAGAAATGATGAAGGGTTCACGGTCGTGACCCGAAAGGGAAAGAAGTTAGGAACAACACCTGATTGCGAACATTAAGGCAGTAACCCCGATGATGACCCAGACATGTGCGAAGACGACAAAGATACAAATGACCCCCTTGATATAGTTGACGTGAATGCAAGGATTTCCCCGGCACGAAAACGGATCTCCGCGCGCAATGGCAAGTCGCGCGTACGGGATCGGTCTTAGCATTAATTGTTTGTTATTTTTATTGTTTACATCATGTAAATATATAAAAGACATACGGCTCCGTGAAGCCTCGAGCCGTGCCAAATAAACGGATAAAAAAAAGAAACTGAATAAAACAAATGAACTGGAAAAAATAAACAATTTAATAAAATGATTAAAATAAATAAAATAAATAATATGAACAAAACCAAAAAAAATTGAATTAATAAAATAAATAATATGAATAATATGGTTAAAATTGACCTTTTCATACCTAATATTTTTCTAGCACATATATGGTTCCAAAACCGTTTTTCTTAAATATTTGAAGCTGTTTTGATCGAGATAGATGCTTATGTAGCAATGTGAGAAGCTGCTCAATTTTTACATACCGATCCTTAATACACATCTCCTGCAAAGTTTTAAATAGTTCGATTAGACAGAAAAGATAGCCGATAGCAGTCTACATTGATAAAATTTATCAGTTTCCAACAATATTTGAAGACAACTAAGATATATAAAAATATAATTTTTCACCGATAACTGAAAATGTCTCTGGCAGCAAAGCTCCAGTGAAATTCAATCAGAACAATTGCAATAACTACAGTTCTACGGATATTTCTTGTAACTATTAGCGCTCAAATAAACGGTGATAGTCACAATTATTAGTTTTACTTTTTTTGCGAGGAAATCTTGTCTAACCCCAAAGGTATAGTTGCTTGGAAACGTGGATGTTCATAAATAATAGGGTATGTAGAGTGTTAATAAAATCAATAAAATGAATAGAATGAATGAAATAGACAAAATGAAGAAAGTGATAAAATTAATAAAAATGCTTTCTTTCCATATATTTAAATTTTTTTCATTTTGTTTGCTTTCAAACAATAAAATGATTGCATTAAAAAAACAGCGACATCAAAAAGTTAGTCCTATTACTTTTTGATGTCGCTGTTTTTTTAGAATAAATGAAATTGTGTCCAACTAATGTTCTAGATGCAATGAACAAAATGAATTAGTCAGATTATTAAAATGACTAAAAAAGTGTGAACCCGTGAAATAATATAAAATTGTATAACGCGAAAAAAGTGAATAAAATAAATTAAATGAATTATACGAATTAGATGCATGAGATAATAAACGGATCGGAACGTATACAAAGAATAAAATGAATACAATAGATAAAATGGGGTCAAATAAACAAAATGAATCAAAAGAATGCTAAACAAAAAAAAAACATTAAATAAGCCATATGTTTAAAATGAAAACAAAACGAATATAATTCATGAAATGAATGATCTGGAAAAAATGAGTATATAGAATAAAATTTAAAAAAAGTTAGTTAAATGAAGTAAATGAATCAAACGAATTTCACGAATTCCAAAATCATTGTCTCAGAATATTCTGAAGTGCTTGTTCCGTTGCAAAGAACACGTTTTCGTTCTTCTTTTCTTGGCGGCGTTTCAAGAATTGTTTCTACTTTATTGATTGGCCTTAATTAGTCATCAGGATATATAGAAATCAGGAATTTGTCTTGAAAATAAATGATGGTCACAGTTATCTGAAAAATGATTTTTGCGCAGAATAGAATTTTCCGGTCCAGTTTTTTAACGCGTAATTGGAAATAGTAAACTGAGATAAGACCACCTGTAAATAATATTCATTTACATTGAAGTATATAGAAAAGAGTGTCAATGTTATGTTGGCAGTCATATTATTGTCGATGGCTCAAAAGCCGTACATTCAGTCGATTACAATGCAGTCTCGTTCCACCGATCCTTATTACTTGCGAATTGTTTAGTTCCGTAATTTTCGTTCTGGAGATATTGATTTATGAGTCCTGCCCAAAACAATGCCATGACAAAGGAATGTTTCAAACTACCAGAATAAGTATTTAAATTCATCGAAAAGCCAGTGGCCATTGAAAGTGCCCCTGGACCGCTTTTAAGACACGAACATTCTTGAAAATACAAGTCGTATTTTTTTCGCAAATAAATATGCTTTTAGTCACATTGATAATGAAAAATGTATATTGGGGTTTTCAGTGCAACTCAGTATCAGTTGTAGTTAAACAGTAATACAGGTAATCTTCGATACAACGTACCCTCGATATAACGTACCCTCGATATAGCGTCACTCGATATAACGTACATTTTTCCTCGATATAACGTACAAAATTTTTAATTTATTTTTCAGGTCCAAATTTCTTTTCAATTACGCATGTATTCCATATTTTAAGAATTCAATATGTTACACACAATCTTAAAACGTACTATTTGGGCTTCCAATGAGCATGTTAGCAATTGGCTATTTCATTGAAGGCCCCGAGAGCGATTTTTTCAATTTCATTTGCGGATGATTGTTATTTATTAAAACCAAACATGTATCTCCATAAATAATACAAGATCAGTAATTTCTAACTGAAAACAAAAATAATTATATTGGTTTGACCATTGTTGGTTGCACAGATAAAAATATTTTGTAATTTTAAGTTTATTTTCATGCACATATTTGGAGCATGAAAATAAATGTAAAATTAAGTTCCACCACAAATACACACGACTTGTCGTGCTTTCTTCAACGAATTTTATTATAATTTTACACATAGATTGAAAATTACAGTTTCTTTAAACGGAAAACCAATGCACTTCAATGTATTTACTCGAATATTGTTGTAAAATGAATGACATGTAATATTACACGAATGAAAGTGTAAAATTGTATGCTGTTTGATGCTCCAATTGATTTTAACGTAATTTTCAATCAAATTTTGGATTCAATCGTTGTATGTTTACATTCGCATTGATTTACATGTTGTTTAAATTTCATTATGGTGTGTGGTTTCAGGACTGCGGAGTCTGATTCTCTGGGCCGAATGACAATGTTTAAATTTAGCATGTCTAGTGCTATCATATTTGATGACAATCAGATACACAGATAAAAATATTTTGTAATTTTCAATTTATTTTCATGCACATATTTAGAGCATGAATATAAATGTAAAATTAAGTTCCACTACAAATACACACAACTTGTCGTGCTTTCTTCAAGGAATTTTGTTATATTTTACACGTTGATTGAAAATTACAGTTTGATTAAACGGGATACCTATGCATTTTAAAGTGTTTTTAATCCAATATTGCTGTAAAATAAATGACATGTAATATTACACGAACGAAAGTATAAAATCATATGCTTATTGATGTTCCCATTGAGTGCATTGAATTCAACTTAATTTTCAATCAAATTTTCGATTAAAGGTTTGTATGTTTACATTCATATCGATTTACATGTCATTTAAATTTCATTATTTTTTGGTGTGTACAATCGCTTCCTGAAACTCCTGAATTCAGTACTTCGGATTACAGATTCTCGACATTTGGGTCATCAAATTACATACCCATGTGATCTGCGAATCGTATTGCAATTAATGCGGACACATTCAACTCCGATTTCGGATATTCCTGAATTCAGTTCCCTGGACTCATGATTCTTTTGTCTGTTTTACATTGATGTTGCCATCATGTGACACATGAAATGACGTCCCATTGACGATCTACGAGGAATCCAGTGATATTTATCAAAATTTCTTGTTGCTTAGACTCTTGAATCCGGTTACTAGAATCGAAGATTGTTTTCGAATCCTGTTATGTGTCACATCAAATAAATAAGAGTGAGAGATCATATTTGTAATTACACGGACAACTGTGCGTTTTACGACCGGTATGGGGTATTTAGGAAACCGGTTAGCGGATTGAAATATATTTTCAGAAATTCTTGAATCGTGGATACAAGTAGATCTTCTTAGTCTATTCTAATGATGAAAGTTCATAGATTGCTTTTATTTGATGAGGCACAAATGGCGGGAATATTAAAAAAACATTTTACAAGCCCATACAGAATAATAATGGCTAATGACTTAATAATTAGAAAAGGAGTCAAAATAAGAATATTTTCAATAAATTTGATTCATACACACTAAAAAAATCTGAATATTAATCAATTGCGGCATCCTTTTATAGAACCAAAAAAAAAATCAATTGCGGCATCATTTTTATAGAACCACTATAATTTTCTTATGAGAAAAGTTGTTTCACACTGCTAGGTAGGTTAGATTTTCAAAATTATTTACGATTTATCAAAATTTTACAAAATAAAGTACCATGAGCAACAATTCTGTGAGGATTTTGCATGCTTCGATATAATGTACAATTCGATATAACGTACAATTTTTAAACCGAAATGTACGTTATATCGAAGTTTACCTGTATGTATAAATTCAGTGAGATCAACTATCTGTCTAATTCCTAAACTGTGATTGTAATCCTCGCTAATTCACGTGTAGAATGCGGAGCACTTAAACGAAACGTCTATTGAATTGTACAATGCCTGTCCAAATTCTGGCATTGAAGCTTCAAATGAAGCGTTCTCAGCATAATGTAAATTTGGGCAATTGAAACCATCGCTATATGTTGAAAGCATCCTTTTACTGGGATGCAAGTATAGATCGATAGTTCAGATGTCTTTGGGCGCTATTTTTCCCGGATCTAATTTGTGGATATTTTTGGAATTTGATCCGTTATTTTTCATAAAAGTGCATTCCAATACAATGAATCTGCCCTTTCAATAATATTAACCCAAAACATATGTTCTCAATTTTCAAATGACACAATTGAGCATATGTTTCATTCAAAATTCAGTAGAGATACGAAAAATTTGAAAAAGTACACGTGGGATGTCTCTTTTCAACTTTTTTGTCTTTATACAACCATATTACCTAATTTGAAATACCCAAGGATTTCGGTAGTTATAGTATATACAAACTTTCAGTATAGAATGGAATTGAATTAGAGTTGATGTAGTTTTCGGCTTCTGGTCATATGACCCTCCTTAGTGCAACGTTTCGAAGGAATAGTCCTTCACCTTCATAAATTAGTTATAGTTTTCTCATTATACAAATATCTTGCAAATTTTGCCAGGACCATAAATATTTTCTTTTTCAAGTAGGTGCTTCTCTTGCAGTG